>NW_018229088.1:200027-209117 GCF_001263595.1 Phalaenopsis equestris
CCTCTCGTCAAAGAGAACGTCGTAGATGAGCTGTATAGGGATATCTTCTTAAGGGACGAGCAAGTCGGCCAATTGGATAAAAGGATAGAAGAGATGGTCGCAGTCAGGACCGCCATGGCCACAGTTCAAGGACAATCTCAACCCCCACAGTTAGCCTCTCTAGAATTCAATCAACCGGAGATTATACATATGACAGATGAAAGGAGAGAAGTTGGCTCAGCAAACAAGGGTGAGTAACAAAAGAAGGATTCTCCATCAAGCGCCTTGCCAGAAAAAGAATTTAAGCAAATGGTAGAACAAGTTTGGGAGGCCTTAACCCAATCTAAGGGTTGTGCATTGGTTTTAAATGGTAGACCTTACTTTGAAGAGTTCGATGGCATACCCTACCCTGAGGGTTTTGTGTCGCTGAAATTTAAGATATTTGACGGGATTGGAAATCCCAGCAACACATGGCACATTTTCAAGCCAGTTGTGGCAATACCGGAGGTAACAAAGCCTTGCTTTTCTGACAGTTTGTCAGCAGCCTCTCAGGAATCGCTTTTGATTGGTATGACGATTTACCCAATGAATCAGTTAAGACATTCGTCGAATTAGAACAATTTTTCATGAAGAAATTTGCCAAAGCACAATATCATGTGTCAATTAGAGATCTCATGATGCAAAAACAAAAGCCCAACTAGACTTTAGTGGACTATATTTTGAGGTGGTGAAAGTTTTGCATGAAATGTGAACCTCAGCTATAGGAACATCACGTGATTGGGATCTTACTCAAAAAGCATTCATGGGCCAATAGCTTTCATGCTCAAAGGACTCACCATTAAATCCTTCGAGAAGCTACTCAGCAAAGTCAGCAATCCTCAAGAAGAAATCAAACATATGGATTCTCATGAGAAATCCAAGGCAACCAGAGTATTTGAAAAGAAATTAGGAACAATGAAAACTGTCGATAAAGGAAAACAACCAATGAAGATACATGCAGGAAATTCTCGTCAGTCGTCATCACAGTACGATCAGCAACAAACATAAAAGTATGGTCAGTCTAGCCAACAACCGTCTCAGGGAGGATCATACCGACCAAAGAATAAGAAAATGACCTTTGCAGAACGTAGAAAGGTGGTGTATTCCTTTAAAAATGAGGCAGTACACAAGATGTTCATAATTCTGATGAAGAAGTCTGAGTTCAAATTACCAGATCTAAAGAAACCCGAAGAGGTCGACAAGAAAGATCAACCAAATTATTGCCCGTATCACAGATTGTTGGGACACACTAAAGAGTAGTGTTTCATCTTTAAGGATTGGCTCGAGAAAAATCTTAAGGAAGAGAATATAACAATCTCAAAAGAATATTTAAAAGAATTTGAAAGAGATTCTATAAATATGACTTTGGTTGAGCAAATCTCTTCGATCGACCCATATACTAGAAACGTTGGATGGAGTACCACTTGGAACAAACTCAAGAAGATACTAAACCAGATCCAGGATGCATCAAGGCAAGCCACCGTTCAGACTCTTCAGCCTGTCAAGCCTGAGATGAAGATTTCACCAGAAGATTCGTCATCGTTAAAGATAAAGAAGAAGAAGAATACCACCATGAAGAATGATAGCACGGAGGGTAGGATAGGGGTTACCTCTGCTAGATTAGTTGTCTCAAATTTGGGGAAGAAAATTCTCAAACCCCTAACCTTGTATGATTATTTATTTACCCCTTCAGGGTTTTATGAATATAATGATTGTGATTTCAGCTACGTTTTAACTATTTCTAACAATAACGTAATCGACTATGACCAATCTAGTTTCGATCTCAATTTCCAAAATGATCCCCAAATCATACTTGAGTCCGAAGAACTCATTAACAAGACTGAAAAAGACATCGACAATACCGCTAACGACAACACCGAAAGTAAGGAACCAATCCTTGAGTACCACGGTGCACCACTTGCCATCAACTTAGATCTTTCCAGCAAAGAGGAAACACCAGAAGATTCAACAATGATATCTCAAGAAGAAAAAATTACAAAAGTAAACTTAAGGAGCGGGAAAGTACTACCCCCGAGAGAATCTCCAATGGATAATGGAAAGCAAATAGTAGCTCAAGTGGAGTTACCTCCACTTCTGCCACTGGAAGAAACACATAACCAAGAGAAAATTGGAGGGTCATACAAAGTGGATTACAATGTGCTAGATCATCTTAGGAAGTTGCCGGCCAGATTAAGCATCTACGTCCTATCAAAGGAGATGAGATAATCTCTAGTTACAACTTTGCTTGACCAAGAGATTTGTTTAGCCAAGTTGTCCAACACATCCGTAGATTAAGTTTGCTCATTTAATGAACAGTCTAGGGTAACCTTCACAGATGAAGACTTGTTTCTCGATACGGTTGATAAAAGGATGTTAAGAGGATTCAACCAAAAGGGAGAGAGAGCCCTTAGATCAATTACATTACATATGAAGGTTGAAGAAGTAATAACAACTGCTAAGTTTGGATGATGGTCCTAATGAATTAATGGAATTGCCTTTTGGTTATTTTTCACCTTGTGTACAAAATTTAATTCAACAGGGACATTTGCCAAAACAAATGCCAAAAGATAAACTAAAACTTTTTGAAAAATTATGGGATGTTAAAAGTTGAACTCCCAACTCGAAAGAGAGACTCAGATTTGGTACAGTCGGACCAATTGACGATTTAGAATTTTACATGATTGTTATTAGTGAATCTGGAGAGGATTGCCTTGATATGAAGGATAACTCTACTGATCAGCTAATAGAAGATGCTCTGCCAAAATTTTAGGAGAAAATTAAATTAATTGTTGATGGATTGAAGGAAATTAACCTCTGGACTGAAGAACAACCTCGACCTACATTTATAAGTTCTCTACTCAACGATGAAGAATCTTTAAAGTTGATTAAACTGTTAACAGAGTTCAAAGTTTGCTTCTCATGGAGTTATGATGAAATGTCAGGACTGTCAGCAGAGGTTGTAGTTCATAAACTTGAGGTAGACAAAGATATAACCCCAGTGAAATAAGCTCCTAGAAGAATTGCCTCAAAATATAGTAACAAGTCATTGCCGAGGTAAAGAAATTAATAGATGCTAACTTTGTAAAAGAAGGACAATACCCCGCGTGGTTAGCTAAAATTGTGCTAGTTAAGAAGAAAAATGGACAAATCCGTGTTTGTGTTGACTTCAGAGATTTGGAAAAAGCATGTCCAAAAGATAAATTCCCATTATCGATACCAGAAATGATGGTGGATAACGCCTCTACACATGAAATCTTATCCTTCATGGACGGATTGTCAGGATACTACCAAATCAAGATGGCTCCCAAAGATGCATCACTTACAACCTTCAGAACACCTATCAAGATTTTCTGCTACACAGTGATGCCATTTGGGTTGAAGAAAGCTGGAGCGACATAAAAATGAGCTATGATGAAGATTTTTGATGACCTCATTCACAACCAAGTGGAATGCTACGTGGATGATTTGGTCATCAAAAGTAAATGAAAATAGACCATTTAAATGATTTGATGATCATGTTTGAACGGTTATGACAATATGACCTTAAAATGAATCCCTTAAAGGGCGCCTTCGGCATTACCTCCGGGAAATTTCTAGGATTCGTTGTCCGTCATTGGGGAATTGAGGTCGACTCGGATAAGATTAAAGCTATCTTGAAAATGTTTCCACCTAAAACCTTGAAACAACTACGTTCTTTCCAAGGGAAGTTAGCATACCTGAGACGCTTTATTTCTAATCTCTCAGGTAGGTGTCAGCCTTTCTCGACATTAATTAAAAAGGATGTCAAATTTCTTTAGGAAGAGAAATTCCAGTGAACTTTTGAGGATGTTAAACAATATTTAATGACACTTCCTATTTTGGCAGTCCCTATCCCTAGAAAACCGTTAATACTTTACACCGCGTCTTTAGATGACTCTCTTGGAGCCCTCTTAGCCCAAGTCAATGACGAGGGTAAGGAAAACACATTATACTATTTGAATCACAGCCTAATACTGACAGAGATAAGATATCCACCTATTGAGAAGCATTACCTAGCTTTGATTTTAGCCGCCCAAAAGCTTAGACATTACATGCTTTCTCATAATATTACCCTTATTTCAAAAGTTAATATGTTGCAATATTTGATGACCCGACCAACACTCTCTGGACGTCTAGCAAGATGGTTTATGATTTTGTTACAATTTAGTATAACTTTTGTTCCCCTCCGTGCTATCAAGGGACAGGTTTTAGCAGACTTTCTCGTTACACTCCCACTTTTAACTGGGTCCCCTCTTAATGACGAACTACCAAATAAACAAATATTACAAATGAAATTCTCCAGTGCGCAAAGCTAGGAGATGTACTTTGATGGAGCTTCATCAGCCAGAAGAGACAAGGTCAAACACAGTTATACTAGGGAAAGCAGGAATCAGTTTGATCTTCATCACGCCAGATAAGGGTATGCTGAGGTTCTTATACCACCTGACAGAGCCATGCACCAACAATGAAGCCGAATATGAAGCGCTAATTGTCGGGTTGGAGTTGGCAATCTGGATGGATATATTAGATATTGTCATCTACGGTGACTCTCAACTCGTCATCCAGCAAGTCATCGGACAGTACAAGATTTTAAAACCAAGATTAGCGGAATACCATCAGTACGCAATGAAGCTGCTGGAGCAGATTTCCAATGTAACTTTCTACCGAATTCCTAGGGGAGATAATGCCCATGCTGACGCTCTAGCAAAACTTGCTAAGGAGCTGGCATGTCCTCTGAAGGATTCCATTGACATTACAATACAAGGAAAATATGTTTTGTCTTAAATTAACCTCGACAATCTACACAAGCTCGGGAAAGAAGAAGAAATGATGATTGTGGTTGCTAATATTAACAAAGATTTACGCAAGCCATTGGTTGAATAATTACAAATTGGAAAGCTGCTAAAGGATAAGTCTGACGCACATCACATTACAAAAAGGGCTATGTCTTAACACTCTAGTGGGTGACGTACTCTGCAGAAGATCGTTTGATCAAATGTGGCTACGATGTTTGAGCAGAACCGAGACACAAAATATTGTTAAAGAGGTACATGTCAGATTGTGGAGCTCACCAGTTAGGGCCAAAGATGAAAAAGAAGATCAAGAGACTCGGATATTATTGGCCAGCAATGATGTCCGACTGCATGGATACAACCAGAAAATGTTACCAGCATCAAGTGCATGGGGTGGTCTTGCACCAACCTCTGAATGTGTTACACCCAACCATTGCTTCGTGAACATTCGAGTGTTGGGGCACAAACATAATAGGTCTGATAGACTCTCTGTCTTTTATAGGACACAAATTCATACTCGCCGCTACAGATTACTTAGATTACTTTTCCAAATGGGCAGAGGTAGTGACGTTACGAGAGGTTACGACACAGAACGTCCTTCAACTCTTCAAAAGTTAAGTCATCTACCATTTTGGAGTACCGCGAAGAATAATTTTCGATAATGGCACAACCTTCAAAAGCACCAAAATTAACAATTTTGTCAAACGACATGGGATAGACTTGAGATATTCTACAATTTACTATCCCAGGGCAAATGGCTTAGCTGAAGCCTTCAATAAGACATTGGTATAGATTTTGAAGAAGATGCTAGATGAAAACAAAAGAGATTGGCACACCAAATTATTAGAAGCCTTGAGGGCTTACCGGACAATGTTCATGACTCCCACTCAGTGCACACCCTACATGCTCGTGTACGGGTCTGAGGTCGTACTACCATTAGATTTCAAACGTCGTCTCTCAGAGTCATTGTCGTCAATAAACTTACAACAGAAGAAAGTGCAAAACTCAGATTTGAAGAACTAAAGAGTCTTAAGGGAAAACAACTAGAAGCACAATAATATTTGGAACTTTACCAGGCAAAGATGGTACAATCTCATGACAAATTGGACAAAAGGATATTCAAAGTTGGTGACCTTGTCCTCGTGCCCAAAAGACCCATTCTTGCACGCCGCAAGATAGGTGGAAAATTCAAGCCAACTTGGAAGGGACCATTTGCCGTAGAAAAGGTCTACGTAGGAGGAGCCTGCCAGCTAGTAAATTTCCATGGTGGGGACCCACGCTGCCAATCAACAGACAATACCTAAAGACATACTACACAACCTAACATTGATTAACATCGCTTGCTTTGAAATTTTAAAATTTTGATTGTTCTGGAGTTATTTATTTGGCCAAACATCTGTGACCAAGTTCAAAAATTTTGTAATAAAATTAACCTCAATTTAATGAAAATTTTTTAAATCATACACTTCAATTTTCTCTTTTCTATCTTGAAATTCAATATTCTACTAAATTAAACAAGATGCATACAAAAATAAATAATTTTCTCACCAACATAAACTAAAATTTTCTTTAGCAAACACTTTGTTTTGTTCTTGTTCTTGCTAAATTTTAGCTCACTAATATTTTTCATATAATCTATAGCAAAAAATGTCAGGCCAGAGGCTGATCTTTGCATTTAAGGATGGCTGGAACCTCGCACTCAACAAGGAAAGGGCGCCGCAGGGCGGCACCATAGAATTCGACATGGACTTCAGTCAAGTCGACATGGACAATGAGGGTCCTCTGATGGATGTGGTTAGCCGTCAGCAAAAAAAAGGGCTACCATCGTTGCTAAGGTTAAGCACTAGAGACAATTCCTCACTGAAGGGGAAAAATGTGATAGTACGGCAAGACCCGATGAAGGGGACTAGTCTCCTACAGTCTATGATTGCTACATCAATCAGAGGCCTAGTCACTGATAATGAAGAAAGACTTCCAGATGCACCATGACAGAGAACTCAACGTAGTAACGCTAACCGCCAAAGGCATAGGGCTTTCTTATGTGAAGAGAGAAGATGCTAGAAAGAGGTAAAAAAGTTGCTAACCCCTATTCCTGAGAAGAATATCTACAATCCAGGCATGAGAGAGACCTCTTTCAACTTGTTTGCTATAGATGATGAGTCCAATTCATTACATAGAGGGAGGTACCACCAGTTTTAGATGTTCTTTGTACGGGTTTCATGACATGTAATGCCGAGATACAAGTACATCAGCTACAGGGGCATTTGTGGAGTGCCCGGACTGCAATGTCCTCCACCTGGAGTGCTATAGTACTTTGGACGAGGACGCATCCACTGACAATGGATTTTAGACCACCAATCACCCAATGGGGGAACCATATGTCCCATTATATACAGAGCCATATATCTCGTTGGATACAGAGTCATACATTTCGCTGGAGACTAAAGTGACACCAACTTGGATTCCCGTTGATGTTGCAATGAGGGAACATCCTCAACAACCGCCAATCATCAGCACAGTAGAATACTACAAAATGAAGTAAACAAAAGGGATTTTGAATTTTATGATGAAGTTCAAGGAAGGTTCATTATTATACTAGAAGGCTTGGAGCTATATACCAAGGTCTTCTCTGAAAGCGACAAGAGAAGTATTCGCGACTGCATTTTTTATCTAAGAGATATGGGTCGAGCAGGCCTGCTGATGGAAAGAACCTATTCCGAGCCACGAAAGTGGATGCATGGAAAGAGCAGGATCACCATACAGTGCGGCTGTTGTTACAACTTCACTAAAGACAAACAAGGAAATCCTCCTAAGACATTAAGACATGATCAGGTGGATCCACTACCTCCTATGATAAAATGAATGATTAAGAGAATGGTCCGATGGAGCATACTTCCAACTGACTGTATTCCCAACAACTGTATCATCAGTATATATGATGAAGGTGATTGCATTCCCCCGCATATTGACCTTATGAGACATTTCTGCACGATCTCTTTCATGAGCAAAAGTAACATTTTATTTGGAAAGAAAATAGATACCATTAGCCCCGATGAGTTTAGAGGAGCCATGAAGATTCCTCTACTCGTAGGTTCACTGCTTGTTCTTAAAAGAAATGGAGCAGACATGGCCAAACATTGCATTACAAGGGTACGACACCGTAGGGTGTCTGTGACCTTCTGAAGAACGGATGACATCAAAATGCCATTTGGATTCCGGCCGAACTCGGAGTTGGAAGAGCTACTGCCTTACGACCTATGAAAGGGTTGCACCTCTGAGCACATGCAAAATGAAATCTTGTCCTGGAGCATGACTTAGTAGGTTGGCTCGATCAGGAGTTTGCTCCACCAGAGACAGACACTCAGAAGATATCTTTTTACTGCATTTTGTCACAGTAGATATGATATGTATTAGACATGCTCAGCTTATGATATGTAATCAACATGAGATATTTTTAGATGTACTTTGATGCAGTCAGCATAATTGTACTTTTTGAGGCTTTGGCCTCACCTTTGGCCTGCACTCAATCTGTAACACTTATTGGAGCAGATTAATGATACCTCTTTCAAAATTTTGTCTGTTTGTACAATTATTCTTTTTTTGTGATGGATAAAAGCCATGATGCCACATGTTCATTTGGGACTACAATGAACAAAGAACGAAATAATAAAAACTTGATAATAATAAAATTCAAATAAAATACTTTAAAAAAAATCAACCAAAAAAAATTGTTAAAATTTGAAAACATATTTTGATAATTAAATGTGATAAAAACAACATGAAAAGAAAATAAATCTGTTGAGTTGATTCTCTTGATTTTGAGGTCTCTCGCTCTTTGCTCGAGCAGCACGGCTATTGACAGCGACTTTATATATGCACAAAAATACAAGAATTTGATACTGCTGCTAGAAGATTTAAATCCTCGGCAACGGCGCCAAAAACTTGATAATAGTTATAAATCTGATAAACATGTGTATAAAATATTTAATAATGGCAAAGTCACACTTATCAACGCAAGTATACGTATCGCTCAAGTAATACAGAGCTCTAATGGAGTCCTGGATATCAATCCCACAGGGAGTAATATTAGATGCTACAAACTTAAGATTTAGAAGATCTTACTTAATCACAACAACATAGTTCAAAATGCATATTTGTCATTAATAGGCATTTAAAATAAAAATGTAATTTTAATAAACTCTCAATCAACTAATTTTACTAATAAAGTTTCTAATGTGAAGTTCAATATATAAGAAAGCAT
>NW_018229088.1:209644-210726 GCF_001263595.1 Phalaenopsis equestris
AACTCCTCGAAGTTCCTCTGAATCTCTTCTTTTCTTTACGACACACAGAATTCTCCTTTGAAGCGGCAAGGAGGAAGAAATCACTCACTTTCCTTCCACTCTTATAATCTCTCGAAGAATTTCTCATAATACCTAACCCTAAATTACACTCCCCTAGACACCCGTAGACCTCTCAACACTCTTTGGACACTCTGGACTCCCCTTTTTCAGCCTCCAAAATGTTTCTCTTAAAGTTGTAGAAGAGTTTTCAAGTTTTACCTAAGCGTCCCTTAAAAAATCCCCCCCAGAGACACCATTTATTGAGAGAACCGTCGTTCTCACCATCGGCGGCCTCGATGGCGCCGTCGGTGGCCTTGGAAAAACCCGCCGTCGGCGGCGTCGATGGCACCGTCGGCGCCCAAGATCAAATCTTCATATTATGGTCCTTTTTCCTCCAAATTCGCTTCTTTTTTCATCTTTTTGCTCCCATGACTATAATTCAACATACCTGCAACAAAACATCAAAAATACCCTTCTAAACAAAACATCAAAACTACCTTTCTTTGAAGTGCAATATTGTCAAAATCGGTGTAAAATAGGTATGAAAATCTCAACATATTTTTCTTTGGTCAAAATCTCCCAAACTTAACTATTACTTGTCCTCAAGTAATTTTTGTACTACATAAAAGTTATGATCTACTGTGATAAAATTTTAATTCAGAAATAGTATAAGTTTTATTTAAGTAAATACCATAGTAAGATTTTTAGAAAAAAATTAAAGTAATTGAATTAACTCTGTAGATACAAGACTATCTAGTCATCAAGTTTAAGAGTTCTAGTTTTCTATTCATTTCAAGAATGACTATATATTGTAATATCAAGTGACTTAGAATATTCAAATGATAGGAACTTCATAAGAACACTACTACTAAAGATGCTATTCTAAAAATATAAGTTCAGGAATTTATTTAGGTTTTCACTTTAGGTAAGTCCAAGTGAAGCCAATTTTTTATTACGCATCTCCTCAAGCTCGCATCTCCTCATATATTTTTTTCTTTTTCATTTGGATTGCTTTCAATCCTATATATTTTTCTTTTCTTTTC
>NW_018229088.1:211205-211411 GCF_001263595.1 Phalaenopsis equestris
TACAGGTGGAAAGAAAAATTCTAAATATAAATCATACCTCAGTACTTTATGCATTTTCATCATTCTAGAATTTCTGCAGTTCCTTCTCAAAATTTTACTTCAACTGGTCTGTAATATTAGGAGCTTTCTATACATATAAATCATTAGAGAAGTTGCTGGGTAATGAAATTCTGAAATAAATACAAAACTAAACATTATACAAACAC
>NW_018229088.1:211982-216691 GCF_001263595.1 Phalaenopsis equestris
GTTTCATAGGGTAAACCCATTCTTCATCATCTCCAACTTCAACTCCAGAAAGTTGGCAAAGTGCATAAATGAGGCCAGGATGTCCCAGACCTCCACTTGATTCACTCCTTGCCGTGGTCAAAATATTCTTATAAATAATTCTCCCCACATTTATAGTCTGATTATTCTAAATACATAAATTAAGAATAGCTCTGTCTCTTGTTACCTCACTATGGTGATAGGTTGGTAATAAAGTAGAGGAAATAAAATAGTGTCACGCTTTAGATGTGACATTTACAATGGAAGCAGAAAAATTTACCCGTTCTCGCTGTTTTATCTTCCATGTCCCTTTCCCATCAGTGAGAAAGTTAATGACATTGTTCAACTGGCCTTCCATTGTACTAAAGGTTTCATAATTGCATATATATGAGTATGGGACTTCATAAAATGAGATAATGCGATTGGCACTAAACTCAACAGAAAACCCTCTTACTCGAACGGTTCCGTCCTCAGAAAAGAACGCATTGGCATATAACTCTTTTACAACATTTACAGCAGCCTTGTTGGTGGTATAACAGAAATTTGCCCACCTCCATTCAGTAATAACTCGTTTAACTTCTCCTCCTGGACTCTAAAAAACACAATCTTGGATACATTTCTTCCCTTAAAATACTAAAGTAAATCTCGACTGAGCATTCGCATTGATGAAGCGAGATTCATTAAACTCAAGCTGCCTCTTTTTTCATAGAGCCATTTCAATCTAATCATCATTATAAAAAAATTTCCAAAATACACTTCAAATACTCAAATAATGGCTTCTAAGAGTGACTCTCAGAGTTCAAAACTAAGTTCCATGAATTTCTTCCAAATATTTTCTCCACATTATCAATTTTTTTGGATCTCCTCAATGTGGGAGAAATTTAAGGTGAAAATCAAATATTTTTATCAAATATTTTTAGTTCAAATATTTTTAGTTTGGAATGAAGCTCTTACCAAGGGATTATAAAATTTGATATCTAAACGCTTTGAAATCGCCCCAAATCTAAGATCTCTCAAGCCCTAAATCGAAATTTTCATTTTTTAGAGGAAGGGGATGATGAATAGTGGCGGGTGTGTGGGGAGGGGTTGACTGGTCAAAATTGTGGTTAAAAGTGTTTTTTTGGTATCTCACCGTTGGTGGGGTCTTCAGTACCGTCAGCGAGCTTTATTGAATTAAATAGCTTAAGTCTAGGGAAAAATCCAGCGGCATCGATGGCATCGTCAGGGAGATTGCAAAATTGGTTCAATTTCTAGATTTTTTTAATTTTTATAAATTTCAAGCCTAGTCGACATCTGTTTAATCATTCCAGACATAAATTTTTAAGTGATTAAATGATGTGCTAACACAAATAACATTCACAACACAAAACATAACAATTATATTTTAAATCAAAGGGTTACAATACATGTTACATGACACACATAAGTTTGGTATTTTCTCAAACTAAATACATCAATTCAACGTCGCAATCCAAGCCACAATACTCTAAACGCTGAAAACAAAATATTTTATGCCCAATCTCAACTATACTGAGATCTAAAAGCAAAATTAAAAAGTAAAGCAAACACATAAGTTTAAATCAAATCACACACATAGACATATAGATTCAGTGCTTGTTTCTCCTCTGATATCGCCCATCAATTGAACATGAATGAAGAGGTTATAGAAGGTCGGTATGGGAATTCTTCAGTAGAGTCCACTTCTATCAATCCTATCTTTCTCATCAATCGTATCAAACTTCTTTCAATATGGTTTGATATGTCTAGAGTGATCAAAATGCTTTTTCATCCTCCAGTCTAGATGATAAAAAAAATCAGAGATATTGTTAATTGTATTAATAAAATTTTGTACCTCTTTCTCCAATTTCTTGATTCGGTGTAGGATCATTAGTGTCTTGTACGGAATTAGAGGCTGAATAGGTAATGAATTATGAGACGATTGATCTACAATAATAATCATATCATTCTCATCTTCATTGGTTGGGAACTTCTCGGTTGGGTCTAAAGGCTTCCATGGTAGAAGTACCTTTTCCCAACTCTCATAAGATACTTGGAATTGACTGCAAAGTAAAAAGATTGTTGAAGGATGTCCAAGCCCATAAGTTGATCCATGAACGATCAGGCCCAAAACAGACTTCACGATTATCGATCCAATATCAATCGGCAGTCCCATTGGAATACAGTAATTCAGAATAGCACTTTCTTTAGTAACTTTACCGAACTTCATCGTTAGTAATAGTTTTGCAGAAATGAAGAAGTGCTAGTGTTTAGAAACGGGGTTTAGAAGTGTAGCAGAGAAACTAATATACCCATTTTCTCTCATTTCCCAGTCTTCAGTCTCGTCCGTCAAATATTGGTAGATCTCATTCATCAGATTTCTTGTCGGGACAAAGTTGGAATAATGGAAGACAGGAACATTCTCAATCATATATAACTAATTAATTCGTGCAGGAGTAAAAGTTATCCTTCTGCCTTGTACATAGACGACTCCCTGGTTGATTCCATGCAAATTAGTATAAAACCTCTTCACCACATGAATGACTATGGCGACAGTAGTGTAACACAATACTTCCCATCATCATTGCACAATCATCTCTTCAATTATTGTCAAAGGATTGTTCTATCTTCCAATCTTCGATTCACAAATCTTCTTTCCTTGATTAATCTCCTCTTTGTCAACACTTTGTTGAAGATTCGTTGTGCCTCGAAACTAATGAATTTTCTCCTGTTGAACACTCAAAATCTAGGATTTTAAGTGGAATTGGAAGCCATAGGGATAAATTTGATGGAGTTTCAATTCATGTTTGGGTAATATGAATTTAAGATCCAAGTTCTGAAGTTTCTAGGGAGTAAATCCCGCCAAAACCCCCCAAAAACTGCCATTTCAAACTCTGAAAATCGTCATCTCGCTGTTCTCGCCGTCAGTGGCATCGATGGCACAGTTGGCAAGCCTTGATAATTAATTGTTTGGACTCTCAGGAAAAACCCGCCATCGGCGCCCAGAGCAAAAATTTCACAATTTTACTCTGGTCCGAATGCTTTCAAATTTTCTCTATGGATCCAATTTTTATGATGATTCAAGGGTAAATGCGAGTAGTAGAGTTCAATACTACCACAAACTAATAATAATTTCAAACAAAAACATTATAATCGCAATAAAAACAAAAAAAAACTATGGGTTTCCTCCCATTAAGAGCTTGGTTTAATGTCGTCAGGTCGACCTATTCAAATATTATTCAGGTTGACTGACCATTAAAACCTCTTTAAATTTTGGTCTTTTACCCTCAAAATATGGCTTTAATTTGTGTCTATTTACTTTAAATCTATTCCCAGTCTTTTGATCTTTAATTTTAATAGCTCTGTAAGTATAAACTCGAGTCACAGTGAAGGGTCCTAACCAACGAGACTTCAATTTCCCAAGTGGGAATAACTTCAGCCTTGTATTATAAAGCAAAACCTCTTCTCCTGGTTCAAAGTTCGTCTAGTTAATCTTCTGATCAAGCCATAACTTAAATTTTTCCTTATAAATTTTGTCGTTATCATAAGATTCATTTCTTAATTCTTCCAATTCATTCATTTGTAACAATCTCTTCTCACCAGCATCTTTCAAATTATAATTGAATTTTTTAATCGCCCAATATACTTTATGCTTCAATTCTACTGGTAAGTGACAAGTCTTTCCAAAAATCATCCTGTAAGGAGTCATTCCCATAGGAGTTTTATAAGCAGTCCTGTAAGCCCATAATGCAGTATCCAATCTAGTAAACCAATCTACTCTACTAGGGTTTACAGTCTTTTCCAGTATTTGTTTAATCTCTCTATTAGAAACTTCAGCTAACCCACTAGTTTGAGGGTGATAGGAAGTAGAGATTCTATGAAAAACATTAAATTTTTCTGCCAATTTTTTAATGTATTTATTCCTGAAATGGGATCCTCCGTCAGTGATAATCACTCTCGGTATTCTGTATCTGGTGAAAATATTTTTCATTAAAAATCTTGAAACACTTTTAACGTCACAACGAGGTAAAGCTTGTGCTTCAATCCACTTTGCACTTTGAAATGTAATCTACCGCAATTAATATGTATAAGTTCCCAGATGAAGGAATAAATGGTCCCATGAAATCTAGTCCCCAAACATCAAAGATCTCAACTTCTAACATGAAATTTAGAGGCATTTCATTTCTTCTAGATATATTGCCCACACGTTGACATCGATCACAAGTTTTTATGTATCTGTAAACATCTCTAAGAGAGTAAACCAATAAAATCCAACTTGTAAAATTTTATAAGAAGTTTTATCAATCCCAAAATGTCCTCCAAATTCAGAATCATGACATTTCTGAATGATTAGTTCAATTTCTTCATAAGGTACACACATTCTCATAATAAGATCCTTACATTGTTTATATAAATTAGGTTCATCACAAAAATATGCTTTCGCATCATGAATGAATTTTCTTTGATGTTGCAATGTCAGCATAGGTGGCAAAATATCACTTACAATATAATTAACAATATCAGCATATAATGGTATTTTCCACTCATTAATATTATAGAGTTGTTCATCAAGAAAATTGTCTGTAATTTCATTGTCGGTGTCAGATAATTCATGATATTCTAATCTCGACAAATAATCAGCAATTTAATTATCAGTTCCCTTTCTATCAATAACCACAATATCAACAATCAAA
>NW_018229088.1:216749-217524 GCF_001263595.1 Phalaenopsis equestris
TCTTCTTTTGCATCAGATACTTCTTTTGCATCAGATATTTAATAGCAGAGTGATCAGTGTGCTTAACATGTTTAGTCCCAATTAAAAAAGATCTAAATTTGTCAAAAACATACACAATAGCAGGTAACTCTTTTTCAGTAATAGTGTAGTTAATTTGGAATCGTTAAGAGTTTTACTAGCGTAGTATATAACTTTAAAAATCTTTTCATAACTTTGTCCAAGAACAGCTCCGACAGCTCCAATAGCATAGCTCCAATAGCATAATCACTAGCATCACACATTAGTTCGAATGGTTTCTCCCAGTTAGGCAAAACTGTTTTAGGGGTTGTGATTAGCTTTTGTTTTAATAACTCATAGGCATTTAAACAGTCTTCAGTAAACTCAAATTTCTTGTCCTTTTCTAAAAGTTGGCATAGAGGTTTGGTAATTTTTGAAAAATCTTTAATAAAATGCCTGTAGAAACCAACATGTCCAAGAAAACTTCTAACCCCTCATACATCAGTAGGAGATGTTAATTTAGATATAATTTGAATTTTTGTGGGGCCTACTTCCATACCATTTTCTGAAATTTTATGCCCTAACACTATTCCTCTTGCAACCATAAATTAACATTTCTCCCAATTTAGAAATAAGTTAGTTCTTTTGCATAACTCCAAAACTTTTTCAAGATAATTTAAGCATGTGAGATCGGAAATATTGTCTTTTCTTGATCCTCGTGATCAATAGGAATTTGATGGTAGCCGGTTGTTGACCTCACTTTTGGTTGAGGTCTAGA
>NW_018229089.1:0-2495 GCF_001263595.1 Phalaenopsis equestris
TTCTTCGACGGTGATGTCTTGAGACGGGGTGTCTCGATAGAGGCATCAGCGTGTCAGAGAGAGGCGTGCTCCCCATGATGCAGACCAAATAAAATATCATATGACTTATTTATCCTATCCTTCATTAGGGCACTCTTGCGAGCAACAACTGACAGTATCCTCGAACCCAGACTTGACTTGGCCGGTCAACATCCTGCAAACCTTGGAGTAATGGTGGTAACAAAATTAGTGGTAGTGATGGTAGTATCAACTCGACTCCTCAGACATAACCTGAAGGGAATACGGGTTGGAAAAACTTCAATTGACTTCTGAGACTGTAGGGCAGATCTGACATCCCTTAAAATATCTTTCTTCATCTGAGGAGACATCACGCATCCCACTCGCTTAAGCAGTTCAATGATTGAACATCCCTTTTTAACAGTCAACCTCTGGAACACTGTACGGATTTTGGTGATAGGAGTGGGCTTATCCTTCTCCCCATCACGACCGTGAACTAATGGCAATGTAGCAGCAATCTTTTGAATACTTTCATATCCATTAGTGTCCATCAGCAAGTGAAACTTACTCCCTCGTAGAAGTGAAGAGGCCTCAAGTAATCCAAGTTCCTCCTAATGAGGAATCTCATCAACGAGCATCTTTTCAGGAATTTGGGCCTTAGTAGCCTTCAAAATTTTCAACTACAGTTTCTCCTTTGATACCGTGTTAACGGCGTAGACTTCGAATTTGATCCAATTTCAAACACCGATGGCGGGACGGAAAATCCTTTGATTATATCTTCAGCAATCATAACCTCCTTTCCTTTAGTAGAAAAGGGAACAACAGACTTAACAGGTACTGGGGTAGCAGTGGTTTTCACCTTCCTACAGGAAGGGAAATCTTGAGAACAGTTCAACTTGAATTTAACAGATGGCTCGTGTACTTCTAGAGCGGTAACTTTCATTATGATGAACGGGGCTTTTCTGAGTATGACTTTGGGCTCATCAAATCTAGTTCCAAACTTGATGGTGAGAGCGACACTGCAAGCATCACGGCTAATTGACAGGTTGTAGGAGAAAGTGAGCGTTAGGAACGCCATTGCAGCAGCTTCAAAAAGAAAGCTCTGGGGTTACTTATTTGGCCAACACCTTATAATTCTAGTGCGAACACTAAAAATTTACAAAGGCAGATCTGTAGGCTGGGCAAGTCTTTATTTAATTTTAATTTGTAAAGATTTTAAAATTGAGTAAAAATAGTTTGAAAGTAGAATGATTTAATTAATTAAATAAGTAAGGTTAAAAGTGCAAGTACAACACGACACAATTTGATTTAATTTGTAAAGTATCAAACCAAACTCAAAAGGACATAAAGAAGAAAGTAAATTTTAAGACCTAATGCAGGGCCGAATTCACAACGCACAATGTCTGGGCAGAACTAGTCCACAAATACACCTATTGGGGGTCTAACCCCACACAAAGTCTAAAGTCCGAATGAAGTTCTGAACCTCTCTGTTCAAAGGTGATCGAACATACGGTCCAGAAGTCCAAAAGAGTTGACCGTACTTACCCAAGAACAAAATGGATGAAGTACACTAACGAAAGAAGGGTAATTTAATCCATGAGGGACATGAACACATTACCGATGTATTAAGATAAAATTCTTTTATTTAAATAGAGAGATAAATTAGAGCCCAGCAAAGTCGCTAGAAGCTGTCAAACGCCATATTAGAAGTTGTCGATTGCCAGAATAGGAATCTCTATGCCCAGTTTAATTTAATTTATATATATATAAATTGGGAAAAGTAGTATTTTAGATTTTGAAAATATAAGACCGGACCGATCTCATATCCTTAGTAGTTTAAATAAACGAGCCTAATACCGCAAGCAATGCACTACTTACTAATAAGGCTCGTTTAAATAAACTAAAAAATTTATGACATCCGTTTAAGTGTATGAAAAACCTTTTTTTTTTTGGTTGATCAACAAGTTCCCCTATTTAATACGAAAAAATCAAATGGGGTTGATATTAAGTTGGGTTTTTGAAAGTTTCCTATAAGGGCAAGTACTTATAGTTAATTACATCTTAGATAACCAAAGTCACCTAAGAAAACTCTTGATAAAAATAACAGGATATTGTTTTCAAGGAGTTCAAGAGATAGGACTTTTCAAAAGATCGGACAAAGAAGTGTGAAATGAGAATGACTTAAATTTGAAACATTTTCTTTTGGAATCCAAAGGAGGAAGAGCTAGAGGATGTCATGGATCCTGAGGAGAACCTCGGTGACTTCCCAAGCTATCCAATGGTTTGGCTTCAATTTTGAAGAGATTACTTTAAATGTTATATCCTGCCAATTTTATTAATTAGGGCTTACATTTATGTGAGACGGTCACACAAATAATCTGGAAGATGTGAGGATTTAGGTCATTAAGAATGAAAACCTCAAAATCCTAAAAACAAGTTAGTGCTTATATTGCACAACATGATTGTGCAAAAACCTAAAGAAAAAAGGTTGATGATTT
>NW_018229089.1:3051-6987 GCF_001263595.1 Phalaenopsis equestris
TATATATATATCTTAGTTTTACCCAGTAATTTTAGTAAATTTTAAATTTTTATGCTCTTAATCCTTATTAGGAATCATAAATTATTCTAAAAACCATTAATTTGGGTTTTAAATTAGTGGCTTATGATCATTTTCAGTATTAATTAAATATAAATTATTATTTAAGTGGAAAATTAAATATTATATTTTTCTTAAATCTCCCTGAGTCCAGGGAACCCAGAAAAATAAATTTTATAATTTTGTGATTTAAATTTTAATCATTGGAATTATTTTAGTAAAAAATTAAGGAAAATTCATTTTAGCCTTTTAAGAAAGATTAGTTTAAGCTTTCAAAAATTAATATCTTTACTTAGAAAATTAGGAAAATTATTTTAATTGGTCTCAAATAATAAGGAGGCCAAATGTGACATTTTGGTGTGTTTTTACAATTTTGTTATTTCTATGATTTCTATTTAATTTTTTATTATTTAAATATTTAAAAATAGGTTAAAAATGAAATATTTATTTTAATTCCAATTTTATTTTTCTAAGATTCCCCTAATCACAGAGAACCTCCAAAACCAATTTGGTGATATTTTTGAGTTGTATTTTATTTAATATAATTTTTTAATGCCAAAAGTGCAATTTCACTTGATTAATCCATTTTAGTGGTCAAGTTAATTCCAATTGACTTGAATTTTTTCATGGGGAGTTCTTTTAATATTAAATTATAGTGAAGAATGGTTTTTTTGTCATTTACTTTTATATTTTGTACAATTTAATTCTATTTCATTTTTAGTGTTTAACGATAATTACAGTTATTTTTAATGAGTTGAACTAATTTTGTATTCTTCCTAGGGTCCACTGATCACAATGAACCTACCAAAATAAATTTAATATTTTTATGATGAATATTCTAATTACTATAATTTTATATCAAAACAGAGACCATAAACGTGAAAATTAGAGATATCAAGTTAGAGATGCCCCCTAACTTTGGAAAAATAAGGGGATATCTCTAACAATAGAGAAAACTAAAGCTCCATGGTCCCATGCCATGGTGAATTGTGTGTGCAAAGTTATGGTCTAAATAGGGTTTATTGTATTTATATAATTAAAAATAAAATACATGTTAAATAATTCTGATTTTAAATACACGTTATTCTCTTTTGTTCACTGAGCAAGAGAGTATTTTATTTTATTTTTACGATTTTTCTACACCAAGTTATGAATTTTTAAGGATTGACTGATTTAATTAATTCATAAAATACCCTAATTTACTGCTTATCCAACTCATCATCGTACGCGTCGAACGAACGCCTGTCGCCGCAGGACTGGGCGCCGCCGTCTAAGTCAGCCCATCATTCACGAACCAAAGTTTAGTCTAACTACATCAAGGCCCTCCATTCGATATACACGTGATCGCACAATCCCCCGTCTTCGTCCCCAACTAGTGTAACTTGTGAATCATCCACATTCTAACCCTAATTTCTCCCTTGATACTCAACCAAATCTCATGGGGTTTATTTTTATAGACACGTCTACACTAGGCGAACACATCAATATGATTAGTCAAGTCCTAAATCGAGTCTATATGCATGCAGAATAAAATAGGCTCAGTTTGAGGGGAGAATTCAATACCTTTGCCCAAGAGGTGTGACACCAATTGGGTACTTGCAGAAGCTTGAGATGAGTCCAATAAGCTCCTAGATGAGCTCCCAAGCTATGTTGATCAAATTTTATGCTAGGGGGTCTGGAGATGGGGATTTTGGTGGGGAACTTATTCTTTTGCTCTGGGGATGGTGTGGGTAAAGTTAATTTGGATTTGGTGGAGTCTAGAGAAGTGTCCTGTTTTGGGCTTAAACTTAGGATGATAAATTGGCTTTGGTCAGTGGAGGAGAGGGCTAAAAAATGGTTGGGTTCAGCTTAGGAGGTCTTGAAGAAGCTCTGGGAAAAATTTGACAGAGTCTCCCAAGGAATTTGAACATCTCTTTCTTGGTCGTAGAGGGTGGTGTTTAAATGGAGGAGAAGAGGGTGGCTGACATGGCTGACCAGTGGGTGTGCTTGATTCCTTAGATGGAGGGAAGAAGTGCTCAAGTGTCCAATTGGGTTGGAACACATCAAGTGGGTTCAATTTTGAGTTTCGGTCAAGGTGGAGCTCTCGGGCTTGGTTTTTCCGGCAGCCAAGGTGGTCAGATGATCAGGGACAGGTCACCATCTAGCCCAGGGAAGTAAGTTCTTGGGTTTGAAATGTGTAAAGGTGGTGAATTGAAATGGAATGGGCTTTGGGTTAGGTTGGGTCAACCATGGGTCTAGTCCCATTGGAATGGGCTTGGGTGGCTTCCCATGGATGACCAAGGTTAGGTGAGCCTGCTGAAATAGTGTGGAGAGGTCTCCATCCAAGGGATTTTGCTAAGCATTGGTTAGAGTGTTTCATTAAAAGGGATAAAACCTTTTTTAAGGGAGCTTGAGAGTGGCTCCTCCTTTTTCCACTAATGTCTTGGTGAGGGGGAAAAGGCTTATATGGCTCACCTATGGCTTGGGGATGGCTTCATTTGTGTTGGCTTGATCATTTTGCATGAGAAAGGATTTTGGAATTATGGGGTATTTTTGTGGAGTTTGTCATGAGGCTTCATTTGGAATAATTTTGGCATGAATTGGAAACTTAGGGAATAATTTTGATTAAATGGATGATGAGGGGAAATTTATCATGTGGACTTTTGGGTAAATTATGGGCTTTTTGAATGATTTAAGGGCTTGGGCTGTTAAAATTTGTAATAAATTTGAGTTTAAAATTGAGTCAAATTGGGCTGATGGGAGTGGTTCAAATTGGTTTTGGGTACATTTAGGATGATTTAGCAATTTTTAGGTCGAGGAGCATTTTGGTAATTTTGGCTAATTTTGGGGTATTTTAGGAATTTTTGGATTTTGGTGAATTTTGATCAATGTGGGTAGTGGGGAATGATTTGAGATGATTTTGAAAAGAAATTTGAGAATTTAGGGAATTTTAGGAATTATTGACAAAAGATAGGATTGTAGGGGTAATTTGGTAATTTGGTTGAAGTTTGGGCTAAAGTGGGCAAGTAAGCTATGAATCAATGTCAAATTGATATGAGCCATCTGAGGACTCATTTTGGATATTCAATATGTTGGTCCTAACCCTCTTAGCCAAAAGGCTAAGAGTTTGGGTCCACCCATATGAGCCTTCCAAAAAGAGTCAGGAGACTAAATCAAAGGGGGTCCTAAGGTTTGGGGTGTGTGAGGAAGTGTAGTTTGTGCAAGCTAGCCTAAACAAGACCAAACCACTTAGGTTTAGTCCTAAGGCTTGACCATCCTATGGGGAACTCCTTCTGAGCTTCCTTATGCTTTGTCTCATCCTCCTAAGTGCTAGAGGTTAAAATTTAAGCATATGAAACTCCAAGTGAAGCAAAGAAGAGTTTAGAATTTCTAATGGTGAGGGTTCCTTTTCTAGTCCTCTAGAAAAAGTCAACAGGACAGTCCTATGGCTATACCCTAGGCTACTAAAGAGGAAAGAATAGACCTCAACCAAAAGTGAGATTAACAATATTATCCAATGATTTTTCAGTTTCCAATGTCTCTTTTTCAACATCAATCTCTTTCCAAACTACATCCTCTAACTTTCTTCCATTCCTAATATGAACAACTTTTACATGCTCATTATTATTCTTCTTTGGATTAATCCCAGTGTTGTAAGGAAGAGTTCCTTAGGATCGATTACTTAGGGAGTTAGCAATCTGTTCTAACTGATTTTCTTTGCTCCTAATAGTTGCATCTTAACGTCGCATTTGATTTCCCGTCTGCAATACAAACTCCTCCCAAGACAACATTTTATCCTTAAATTGTGGATTAGATTTATGTCTAGGAGGATAAGAAGGTCTATAGTTAGTACTACCCTCTTTATTGTAATTTCTTGAAGGCTTTACCTAGTTCTTTCCC
>NW_018229089.1:7785-9522 GCF_001263595.1 Phalaenopsis equestris
AATTGGTTATTCTGCACCATTTGGACAATAATAGCTTCAATTCAAATGTGTTAGCTTCTACGATAGGAGTTTGTATACTTCAGTAAATTTTACCTGTCGTAAGATTAGTGCAATCCATTAATGGTCTATACGCATTATGATGTTCATTAATAGGTATTTTATTATCTAATTTGTTTTGTTGAAGGTTTTCCATTTCTTCTACAATATCTTCAAGTCTTTTCTATTTTGTAATTTTCTTAATATTCCACTCTAGTTTTGAATCGTAGGGTACAAGTCTTGCACTACACATTCTCTGACTAAAGGTTAAATAGTAAGTTTATCACAAACACACTTAAACATAAAAATAAAAAAAATTTAATTTTCTTTCTCATTCAAATAAACAAGCTCTTACTCAATAGGACTATTACATTTTTCCAAATCTGAGTCTAATTGATTCAACTAAAGTTCTCATAAGTTAACTATGACATAAGTTCCCCGGCAACTGCGCCAAAAACTTGATACCCTCTCAGTTCAAGTGCATTTGCACACTGAGGTTTCACACAAGTATATGTGTTATATCAGTATTATTGGATTTATGAGTCCCAGAATATCAATCCCACAAAGGGTGAGGCAGTTAAACTTATGAAAATTTCTAGCATACTAAGTTTAGTTCTTAGCCTAAAAATAAAGTTAATTTTTGTTATGACTACAAGTCCTACCAAATTACCACTAATCTTACTAGTTTACTCCTAAATAAATTCTAATAAACATAATTAAACTGGTGATAATCAAGATATGAAGCTACCCTCCCTTGCAATGATCTAAGTGGTGTGCATGAATAGAATACTTTGAATTGCAAATGTTGCTAGGGACAAATAGAAGCAAATCTTATCTTTACCCTCTCCCGAGTGCATTAAGAAGTTTGGTTAAACTGGTTTTAATTCCTTAAACCCCAATTTGAACCCATCAAAGATTATTTCCCTATCTATTTGCCTTGCCCTGTGGACTTCTTTTTCTTCACCCACTAGTTCAATTTGAATACCCTAATCAATTCTCCATACCTCTCTCAAGTCATTATGGATCACAACTTATTTTAACTAATCACTTGGCCAGAATGAAAAGTGCAATAAGCATTGAAGACTATTCACCATATTAAAGATATAAAACAAATTCTAAAAGCATTCTACAGTCCTACACCAGCCACTTCTTCATCATAAGAGAAAGGTAAAAAGGAACTGCTCAAAATTCACTAGAATTGTGTTTACAAAGAATACAAGATGAAATAGAATACAATGCTTGGTTTTTCCCCTATAAATGTGATGAAAACTCCTTGACAAAAGATCTACAAATACCACTTGTATTGTTGAGTTCTTCCTTTACAATCACACACACGTTCCTCACCAACTCTCATGACAAACGAAAAGAAACTAGCCTGCTACAACAAAATTCCTATCCTGTGCTTCATAAGAACTTCTCCCCAATGTTCTAAAGAGTTCAAACCATCCAATGTCACCAACAATGCTCCATGGAACCACCTATATGTGTCCAATAACTCCCTAAACCATGTGGAGAAATTTGCAGAAACTGCCCCCAAGCTATTCTCGTGCCTAAGCGCCCAGCTCTCTGTTTGGTTGGTTGGGTTTTGGCGCCTAGGTCCCCAAGTTTGTGGTGCCAGGGCACTTGAATAGGGCGCCTTGGCTCCTTGTGACTGGGGCATAGGCGCCAGTATGCTGAATCTACCAATTTGCTCCACGTCTA
>NW_018229090.1:0-415 GCF_001263595.1 Phalaenopsis equestris
ATTTATTGCCTTTCATATCTTATCAGCATTATTAACGTGGAGAAATTCTAAGATGTTGATAAAATCGTTTTTGGTTTTATTGTTATTTTTATTTTATTATTTTTGAATTGTTATCAGTGTTTTTAGAGCATCTACAAAAAAAAATTTTGAATCCCGAAGGAAATTTTATTTATCCAAAACAAAGATTAGAAATGACGGCAGCAGGATCTCCACTACAGACAACATACAACTCACTCAAAAGGAAACCTGGAGGTTCCTCCCCCAGGAGTACAACACACGCAAACAAAACTGTAAAAAGAGAAACCCCGAAGGAGGCAAGCGAAGCAACCGAAATAACAAGAGAGACAAACTCAAAAACCGCAAAACAGTGAAGACAAAAGAAACAAACGAAATATGAAACCTGTAAGCCTAAGCG
>NW_018229091.1:0-769 GCF_001263595.1 Phalaenopsis equestris
TAAAATTATACTTCTTTAATCATGAAACCTTGTTCTCTTTCGGATCTATATTCGTTAAGCCAGTGTGAGCTGACCAATTTTAATTGGCTTTAGCACATCAAAACCCTCCACCTAAGCACCATTTTGCACCCCTCAACTGGCCATGATAGCCACCCTAGGCCATTTTATTTAAACCTCACCTCCGTGGTAAAGAAAAAGGGAGCTAAAATTTACATAAGGAAACTTAGCCAAATTGCTCTCAGAAACTCCCTAAGACCTCCTCAGTTCAAGCCCACCATTTTCCCCCATTGATCACAACTGTGGAAGCTCAATTTTGAGCTCAAATTTCTGTCAAAACCAGGACAGACCTCCCTACAACTCCAAAGCTCACCAAACTCCAACTACTTGTGCACGCACCATTCCTATAGTGAAAGAAGTTGATTCCGCACAAAAGTCCCCTCTGAAATAGCCTCTAACCTAGCTCTAGACCAACACCTGAAAACCACCTTGATCGAATTCATACCTAAACTATTCACCACGGCTTGGGACTTCATCCGGAGGATCGTTGGAACAAAATGAAGCTACCACAACCATCTGATTGAGGCCTCCCCTCTTAGACAAAGTTATTGAACCCTAACCCTAATCCAAGCTTATTTTTACTCTCCATACATATTTACTGTATTTCATACTGTATAATCCGTATAGATAGGTTCGTCTTGAGTAGATGAAGGTTTAGAAATAAACAAATAAACCCTATGCAATTTGGTTGAGTCTATGCCAAGATCTTAAG
>NW_018229092.1:0-2145 GCF_001263595.1 Phalaenopsis equestris
TGTCAAAATTTCGTATAAATTCAGATTTATGAAAATTTATAAACTTTTCACTGCACAACTTTTTTATATGTTATAGATTATACTGTGTTTGAAACATCGACTTAAAAATATTTATTTTTCGACGAATTTTGTGTTGTATAATATTTTGTATATTTTTGCACGTGCGTTAAACTTGATATAAATGCATAAAATATTATTATGGATATTTCATGTAAGCGTTTTTGCAAATTTTATTTTTTGATATGTGTAGATTTATTTCTTCGCAAAGTATATTATTACTTGTATCTACTGGTTTGTACCACTATCTATATCATGTTGTGAAATTTGATATGTGAGAATTGTTATCATTTATATATTTTTGTAACATAAATATATGGAAAAAATGATAAAAATTAGGGAGTTATAGGTTGATGTGATTGGACGGTTGTATGTGATGTGCAATCAAGTGGAGTTATAATGAATTTTGCACATATTTAATTGAACATTCCTGTGTTAATACATTTGAATAGATGTGAACAAGTGGTGGTATAAGTGAAAGTAGAGTTATAAGGGACATAAAAGGAAATATGAATAAGTGAAGCAATAAGTGGAAGCGAGGATATAAGGAGGCGAATGGAAAATTTTAAAATAATTCGAATAAATATTTAAATATGATTTCATAATATTTTCCTATACTTATGACCTCATGTTGATATATTGTTACTTAGCATTATAATTTTTTTGTGCTCACACTGTGATATATGTTACACATGTTATTTCGATATGTTAGATTTATTTACATCGAATATATATTTATATGTTTTGAAATTTTGAAAACTACAGTAGATTTTGAGTGTTTTATTCAGATGTGATTGCTCACCTCCTGCTTTACTCACATGTATTATTTTAGGGAAGAGTAAGGCAGAGGTTGAGTGGAGACTTTTGTATTATTTGTGAGAGTCTGATTTAAAATATGTTAGTATCTTAGATCATTATTTTTGACAGTCATGGTGATATTTAGTTTTTTAATGATATAGAGATTAAACAATGTTTTTTGTATATATTCATTTTGTCACATATCTATATTGTCTGAATGATTTTTTGATATATTTATTTTACAATATTTGATAATATTTGTGGATCTGGGTTTGAAACTTGAAGAAAAAAATAAGTAAACAAGATTCCTTTCAAATAGATATTGGGTAATATTTTATATGTTGTGACCTCGACATGCCCCGATATGACCTGTGACATCGAGTTGGGTTATGACTAAATTTTTGGTGTCAGCACAATAAATTTGGAGGAATTAATTTATAAATAGAGTCATATGATTGATTAGTATATTAATGTAAGAGCAAAATCATAAAAGTAGAAATCTCTCAAATGAAACTGTAAACTTCACTCCTGAAATTCTTATGCAAGTGATTAATGTGAAATTATAACTATTAAATATATAAATACATAAGAAGTACCGTTGGCATGAATATAAATCCTCCTATCTTTAACAACACCCTTAACAAACCACATAACATTAATTCATCACATCTCACAAATGTATACCCAAACTAACTATTTATTAAATCCCTCATGCATGATTAGAAAATCACACATAATAAATATGTTATCAAAGCTAGCAAAGCTTGCAACATATAATGAAATATTAGATGCTTTCAACACACGTGCGACCATCCAATTAAAGAAGAGAGAGAGAGAGCATGTCCCTTCTTTCTCTCCCTCTCATCTTATTGGTTGGCCGCATGTGACCTAATATTTCTCCGTAACATACATATTACTCATGAAAGTATAACAATAAGAACCACAACTATTGCATAGAGAATTATGCTTATTCCTATGATGTTAACTAATATTGCTTCATTTCCATGGAGTTTTAAGATCATGAATCTCTCCACCAATCCTGCACTGCACTGCATATTGAGAGGAAGAAGATTACAAGGCCAAGAAAGACGTGCCATGGCAACAATTTCGCCCTCTTACTCGTCGATGCACGGGAAATATGAAGGAAGTGAACCGATCAAGAACTGTGAAAAAATATATATTTTTTATATATTTTTCAATCTTTCAGAAAATTTTTTCTAAGGAACAGATACTTTGCTTTATTTTAGTAGTTTAGAAAATAGAAAATGAATGTACGAGTTCATAATATAT
>NW_018229092.1:2167-2573 GCF_001263595.1 Phalaenopsis equestris
ATGACATAGGACCACATATATATATATATATATATATATATCAATGCACGAAAATGTGTATTTCACTTTTAAAAGGTCAATTAAGATGACACTTTTGATGTAATGTTTAGACTTTGAGTGGTATACATGCAAATATGAATGTTTAAGTACTAGACATGTAACTACATAAGAATGTTGTTGTATGCATGTAAATGCGCCTATTATATTTTTGTTGTATTACACTATTTTACATACAACAATTACTGACAACCCAAATCTAAAATGTGTAGCCTACAATCATGCAATTATAAGAAAGTAAACATTAAAGCAAGAAAAAATAACAGATTATAGAGAAAATTAATAGAAGTTTAATTCATAAATATCATCTAAAAGGAATTATATATATATATATATATATAGATATATA
>NW_018229092.1:2897-11283 GCF_001263595.1 Phalaenopsis equestris
CTCCACAACCCCCCGGTGCGGGAGCCGATTTCGAACAAGAGCCGATTTCGAACATGAGCTATTTAGAACGAGCCGAACATGAGCCAAGCCGAGTTTACAGCCCTAATCCCATCCCAATCCAAGCATGTAAACTCTGCATGTGCCGCATTCCTTCCTCCTTAAAATACTGAAGAACAATCCCACCAAATTAATCAGCATGTGACCCATTTTTCTTACTTTTCTGCTCCCAGCTCGTATAATTGTAAATGCCATAACTGCTAAATCCAAAATATAATAATTACAAAAAAAAGCCAAATCACATCAGTTAATCAATAGCAATATATATCTAATGAGAGAATTTCATTTCATCAAGCTCTTACCTTCTCCACCACATATTACCAGACCAAAAAGCATGAAAACTACATGAGCCTGCAAAGAAAACAGAGTTGTAGATCATTAATTTCAGAAAAACTTTGCAGATATCATTATTTGGAGCATTTTGTAATATGTAAGAGGAGAAGGAAGCAAGAGAACAGCATCAAAGAGACGTTCGGAGGAGTTTGAGCTGAATGAGATTCCATGGCGGAGATAAAAGATTCAAAAGAGCGTCAGAACAGCAACGGCCATGCAGAGCAGATGAGCTATGAAGATGACCGGAGTTGCAGAGATACTAATACGATAGCTTGAGCTTTCCTTCAGTGCCATCGCCATGGCCGCACATGCAGAAAATAGAAAGAGGGATTTAAATGAATGTATTTGTGTGGAGGAAGGAGGAGGATTTTTCAAGGAAATATGTTATGGGAGCATCATAGGAGTTCGCCGGAAAACAGGACCGCGCGGCTGCTCCATGAAATACTTCTAATTGCACCACCATTGGTATGGCAGAAAGAGTTTATTTAGTCATTTTTAGACGGTGGTCAGTTTTGTTGAAGCCTGTTTGTTTTGTTGATCTTTAGTTTTTGCCTGTAAACAGGAAAAGGGTGGGTTGTTGAAATCAAATATGGCCATCTCTTGCTTCTGTGTATACTGAATTTCTTGTAGTTAATGTGGCCCACATTTTTGTTTGCATTATTATCGGCTTTTGTGGAAAAAAATATTAGGTGTGTATGGTCTGATGTTTAGACATTGGACTCACGACGACTCATTCTGGTTATTGTCCTTGTCGGGGACATTGTACTTCTACTAGGGCTTCTACTGGGGCTTCAATAAATTAAAATCAAATTCACATCGTGGAATATGATCACAGTGATTCGAGAAAATATGAATAAAATATTTCAATGAAAACACAACACCATAACTTAATATGGAAATACCTGAGAATAAAAAAAAATCACGAAACCGTACTAAACAAAATTTTTTTTACTATGAAACTAAAAAATGTACAAAATAATTACTTAGATCTCCTCTCTACAATCTTTGAATTTTACAAGACTTAGCTTCAAATATTTTCTCTCGATCTAACAAGAGAAATGTACACCAAAACCCTCTTCGACAGCCCTTTTCTTCTTCACGAGAAACCAATCGAGAGAACCGCATGCGAGAGAGTTTTCTTCATCGCACGAAATGGTGAATTTAAATTGAATCAAAAGAGCAATCGCAAATGGCACACCCGTGTCACTCTTTTCCACAAGAACGTCCTGCTCTCTATACCCAAGCGCATAGGCACCTGGAATATAGTCCAGGAGCACTACGGACCCCGACACGGGCATGCAACACACTCTGTCTGCAAGCGCACGAGTGTCATCTAGGCGTGAGTGCGTCGCACCCATAAATGCTTTATGCTGATAATGAGTTATGAAGCTCATTGCAAGTGATAATGAAGTCACATTTCTTAACTTATTTTGGAAGGAGTTATTTTGCTCAAGGCGAACATCAATGGAATTTAACAACTCCCCAATCATTCAATAATGAATGGCTAAACATAAAATAGAAATCATGACGTTGAATAATATCTAAAATGTTTTGATAGAAATACGTTCTCAATTCATAATATGTTTGCTACATATTGAATTATCTTATAATATATCATTACAATCTTCCTTGAAATATATCATTAAAAATTGTTCATTGATTGTGTTAGGTATGACTCATATATAGGGAGTTTGAGTTTCTTGTCAAGAGGTGCGACTCTCGGTGAAAAGGAGTGTCTCTTGGAATAAAGGGGGTTGGGAGGAGCGAGGGCGTGATTGTAATTTTATCTGAGGGTTTGTATATGTCTATTTATATGTGAAACCCTATGAGATGTATTGTAACTTCTCTAAAATAGTGAAACCGCCGCTCGCTCCTGAGGACGTAGGCAATTCTTTGCCGAACCTCGTTAAATCACTGTGTTCTTTTTCTGGATTTGTGTTGATTCCTGTTTTATTCCGCTGCAATTTTCACAACAGATTGCTAACACACTCTTTAATTCTTAATGCCAATTGCACTATTTTTATTTATTTATTTATTTTTCCTTTCGTGAAGCTATAAAAACAACGTATGGAAACAGAACAAAATTGTACTGCAACTTATCTCGTCTTAATCACGGTGCGACACACATGAAATAATATAAATATAAATATAAATATGAAAATGAGAATTAGATGCTGAAGCACAAGAAGCATAGTTTTAGAATTTTTATATTCTCAAATTTTGAATAAATTAAATTGTAAATTCAGATTAAATGAACATTAATCTTCAAGTCAGAATCATTAATTAGTCAAACAGTGTTTAAAATGGGTCGATTTGGTCAGTGAAGTCAAGTCACATGCATGCATAACAAACATTAATTAAATCATTCGAAGAGTTTAGGTGACGAAAGCTTTGCTTATAATTATTAATCTGTTATAGAATAAAAATAATTTATTTAGATGTCGTAATTTATATTTATTAATAACTTATAGTTATTTAATGTGTTATTGAAGGTTTAGAAATATTTCGTGTCATAGGAATATTCACTCGCGTTATTCTGAATATTTTCTGTGTTATTTATGTGTTATTTAATGTGTTATTGATGTGTTATTCAGAATAACATGAGGGAATATTCCTATAACACGGCGACAATGATAAATAACGCAAAAAAATATTTTCTTAGGCTCTATAACGCATCAGTCGGGCCGGATCGCACGTTTTTTTTTTTAATTTTTTATGTAGGTGAGCTGATTTTCCACGTGTCAGCACGAGATCGGATTCCACAAACAGCTCCGCATGCAGAGTCCTGATGTAATAATTTACCCAATGTATGATAGCAGTGGTTTTAAAAATTTTGTGGTTAAAACTTTTGCAATAAATAAATATTTATCATGGTTTTGAAACCACTATTAATAAGTGCTGTTAAAAAGTCATTTTTTTAGAGTTTGTTTGAGAAAACAAGTATAAAGTATGATAATTATTTCAAATTTTCTATATGTTTAATCTTTTTACGACATAGGATCCTTTATCATTCGTGGGTTCATACAACCCGAAAAGACTCGTGTAAAGATTGTATTGTACATACAACCCGAGATAATACTAAGGATGTACTGTAAATATAAAATGACTCATCTATTTATAAGACACATAGATGTACTGCGTAGAGCCTTTCAACAACATCCTAACATGAGGGCGGTGGTACAAATGTCAAATAACTCATAAATAATCATGGATGTATGTAGATTTATGATTTTAATCCCACTTCAACTGGTTGCAAACCCCATGAGAGAAGAATGTTGAGATGTCAACATGTCACCCTGGCCAATGAGAACAACAAGCCCAATTCGATAGATCAGTTCGACAAAAAGTCTTACCTGATCTGCTGGGAAGAGAAAAAATATGGGAGCCATTCCCATGCGGTCCATCAAAGGGATCCATGAATTATGGTGTGGGTTAAGAACCCATTGAAAAAAGGCCTCATCATTATACATACGAGAATGGCCCATTATTTTCACCTTGGAAATATTATGGGACAAACCCAACATTAGCCAAGTGAAGGCATATCCCTGTTAGAAATAAACATGTTTTATTTTACAAATAACTGTGTTTTAAATAATTAAACTCGTTGAAAAATTAATATAGTAAAAAGCCAATGTTAGATAAGATATGTGATGCATGTGTGTGTGGTGGTTGTGGTAGGTGTGGTGGGTGAAGAATAAAGTGTTGAGTTTAGTTTGGTTGTCGAATAATGTGTGGTGTATGTTACTTCTAAATTTGTATAAATACTACATAGTTTTATGGGTTATGAATCAAGTCTCAAGGAAAGATTTGTGAGCTTCTAAATTGAGTTTTGTGAGTTTCCAAATTGAGTTTTGTGAGTTTGAGATTTGTACTTTGTGATTTCGAGTTTATAAAAAATTTAGTTTTTCCCCAACAAAGTAGCATCAGAGCAATGACAAATGGAGGAATGGTTCCCTTCCAAGCTCCAATGCTTACCAAGTCCAACTATGATATGTGGGGTATCAAGATGAAGTCTTTACTAGCAGCACAAGATGGGTGGGATATCATCGAGAAGGGTTATAGAGAGCAATATAATATTGCTCTATCTCAAACTCAAAGAGAAGCTTTAAAAGATTGAAGAAAGAGGGACAACAAGGCTCTCTATCTTATCTATCAAGTGGCAGATGAAGATTGTTTTGAGAAGATCTCAAGTGCAACAACAACAAAAGAAACATCAGAGATGCTTCAAACTTGAAACAAAGGAGTAAATCAAGTTAGAAAGATCCACCTTCAAACTCTTATAGGTGAGTTTGAATTCTTATTCATCAGGAATCTGAGTTGATTTCAGATTATTTCTCAAGACTGTCGACTATTGTGAATCAACTAAAAAAATTGGTGAAGATTTGAGTGAAGTAAAAATTATAAGAAAAAAAATTTGCCCTCTTAATTTAACTTTTGAGTATATTGTTACTACCATTGAGGAACTAAAGATTTAGAATTGCAAGCCTATGAAGAAAAACATAAGAGGACTAAAAAACAATAAGAAGTAACGACACAACTTCTTCAACTCAATTTGAAAGAAGAAAGCTTTGACAATGATATAAGCCAAATAAGAAAAGGATGTGGTTGGGATGTGATCGTGGACAAGGAAGAAGCGAATATAGCAATTCCAATAATTTCAATAATGGTGGTAGAAGTGGAAATCAACTAACATCAAGAGGTCGTGGAAGAGGAAATTCATGGCCAATATATGACAAATCACAAATTAAATGCTATAATTATAAAAAATTTGGTCATTATGCTGCCGAATGTAGATGTCCAAAAAAAGTAGAGGAGAAAGCCAATCTTATAAAATATAATAGTTCAGAAGAAGGAACTTTATTGTTAGCATGCAAGGACGAAGATAAAGACCAAACAAATAAGTGATATCTCGACACTGGTGCAAGCAATCATATGTGCTGAGAAAGAAGCATGCCCGTGGAGCTTGATGAAACGATAACGATAAATGTCTCATTTGGAGATTAATAAAAAATATCGATACGAGGTAAAGATAAATTTCAAATACGCTTGAAGAATGGAGACCATCAATTCATCACATATGTTTACTATGTGCCCAATATGAAAAATAATATTTTGAATTTAGGTCAATTACTAGAGAAAGGATATGTTATTTACTTAACAAAAAATATTCTTCTTTTAAGAAATCATAGAAAGGATTTGATTGTTAGGTGCCTATGTCGAAAAATATAATGTTTCTTCTTGGCATTCAATGTGATGTTGTAAAATGCTTAAAAGTTTGCTATAGTGATTCATTATGGCTTTGACAACTACAATATGAAAATCTCTATTTTGGTAGCCTTGAACATCTATCAAAGAGGAAGATGGTGAGAGGCTTACCTTGTATCAATCAACCAGATCAATTCTGCGAGGGGTGTTTACTTAGAAAGTAATCTCACAAATGCTTTCCAAAGGAGTCAATTTCAAGAGAAACTGAGCCACTTGAGCTCATACACAGCGATAGTTGCGGCCCTATTAAGCCAATGTCCTTTCGTGATAGTAAATATTTCATTTTATTTATGGATGATTTTTTGTGAAAAATGTGGGTTTATTTTTTGAAGGAGAAATCAAAGGAGTTTGAATTTTTTTTAAAATTTAAAGCCCTTGTTGAGAAGGAAAGTGGTCTTAACATCAAAGCCATCATATTTGATCATGAAGAAGAATTCACATCCAATAAATTTCAAAAGTATTGTGAATATTGTTGAATTAATCTTCCTTTAATAGTGCCAATATCCCCTCAACAAGATAAAGTTTCATAAAGAAGGAATAAAACAATTCTCAACATGGCTCTAAGCATGCTTAAAAGTAAAAGAATGCCTAAAGTATTTTGGGCTGAGGCGGTCAGTTGTGCATTTTACCTAACAAATCGCTCCCCTACAAGAAGTGTACATGAAAAAACCCCGCAAGAAGCATGAAGTGGAAGACATCTTAAATTATTTGGAAGCATCACATATGTTCATATTTCAGGCCAAAAAAGAACAAAATTTGTTGATAAAAGTGAAAAGTATGTGCTCATTGGCTATGACTCAAGTTCTAAATGTTAGAAACTTTATAATTCAATCAATAACAAAACTCTCATTAGTCGTGATGTAGAGTTTGATAAAAAAAGATATTTATAATTGAATAACACAAGAAGATGAATATACTTTTCTTCCTTATTTTAATGAGGAAGAAGAAGAAAACGAGCAACCAAGAATTGAAGAGATTTTATGAGAAGAATCACAGGAGCCTATCACTCCGTTAATTTTAAAAAAATATATAAAAAGCCCTAAAATTGAAGAAGGCTTTATATGTTTTAAAGTATGCATCAAGAGCTTGAAATACTCGAACTGACAAGTATGTCAAAGAAAAAAATCTCATTAAATGTCCATATGAGCATGCACTTTATATTAAAATTCAAGATAAGGATATTTTAATCGTGTGTTTGTTTGTGGATGACTTGATTTTCACATGTAATAATAAAAAAAATGTTAAAAAAATCAAGAGAGAAATGACCAAGGAATTTAAAATGACAGGCATTGGGCTTTTGACTTACTATTTTGGTATATAAAGCAAGGCAAGAAGATACATACATTTTTCACTCAAAAAATCTACGCTACAGAAGCACTTAAGAAGTTTAAAATGGATGACTCTAATCTTGTTGGAATATCAATGGAATATGGAGTCAAATTATCCAAAGATGATGAAGGATAAAAGGTGGATCCAACCCTTTAGAAAAGTCCCATCAGAAATCTACTCTACTTAACTTGTACAAGACCAGATATTACTTATGCAGTTGGAGTAGTCATTCACTACATGGAAGATCTAACGATAACACATTTCAAGATTGTTAAGAGAATACTTTCATATATTAAAGGTATACTCAAATATGTTTTACTTTACTCTTTTTCTAACAACTATAAAATTATCGGACACATTGACAACAACTGTGGTGGAGATATGGATGATAGAAAGAGTACCATGATATACATATTCTTTATGGGAGATGTCGCCTTCACTTGGGTATCACAGAAGAATCTATTGTTACCCTCTCAAATTTTGAAGCTGAATATGTTGCATCTACTTCATGCATTTGTCATGCAATTTGGCTAAGGAATTTATTGAAAGAATTACAATTCCACGTGAGGTGCCCATCGTGATATCTATTAATAATAAGTCGGCACTTGCATTGGCAAAAAATCTCGTCTTTCATAATAGAAGAAAGCACATTGATACCCATTATTATTATATAAGTGAATGTGTTGCAAGAAAAAAAGTGGAGTTGAAGTATGTGATGTCTCAAGATTAAGCGGCGGACATAATTACTAAGCCACTAAAGCAAGAAATATTCTTGAAGTTCTGCAATATTCTTGGAGTTACAAATCAAGTTTAACAGATGGTTTTAGAAATAAATATGTTTTATTTTACAAATAATATTGTTTTGAACAATTGAACTTGTTGAAAAATTGATATAGTAAAAGACCAATGTTAGTTGAGATGTGATGCATGTGTTTATGGTCAGCGTGGTAAGTGCTGTAGGTGAAGAATGAAGACTTGAAATTTGTTTGATTATTGAATATATATATATAATTCCGTTAGTGTAAATATAAAAAAATAAATTTACATGTTAGATAGATAATTTTTTTTTCTTTCTTTGTGGCTTAAAAATTTTTGGGAAAACTAACAAGTCAATATATCAAAATTAACTTAAATAATTTTTTTTCAAAATGTTTCTCTGCAAGATGATCACTATACAGATTTTTAGTTCTTTGCAAAGGCCCAGACCACATGTCAAACTCACGAGCTGTTCGATTTTTGGTTCCGACGAGGCAAAGCCCGGCCCATTTGAACCAAACCACTACATCTCTGCATGATCCGCGGCTATTTCCAGGCTTTTTGAGGCAGCTCTATTGTTTTTATTTATTATTTATCAATTTTTTTTTTATTTTTGTACAACAACAACAACAACAACAAAGCCTTA
>NW_018229093.1:0-224 GCF_001263595.1 Phalaenopsis equestris
TTAAAGCGATAGAATTACAAAGTGGAAAATAATTAGAAACAAGGGGGAAAAAAAGAAATAGAAACTAAAAAATAGAAAGTGGATACCGAAAAAGAGAAGGATCATGAATACTCAGCTTTAGAGTATCCATTTACTCTAATGAAAATTATTGTGAAGAAACCTGCACCACTGTTTCCTCAAAGATTGAAGAACACGAACAGAATAAACAATTTTCCAAATTTTTA
>NW_018229094.1:0-354 GCF_001263595.1 Phalaenopsis equestris
AGCTAAGGTCCAACCAAAAGCTTTCTTATATCTTAGATGAGTCTCCCAGTAACACATACCTCAGATGACTCGACAATATTTTCAACGCAAGTTCAGGTGGTTTTATAATTGACTGAAATAGATTTTTATCAGCATTTTCTGTAATATCTAGCATCTCAAATCTTTCCTGAACATAATCTAATTCTTCATTTTCTAATTCATCTAAAATAACTTCATCACTATCTTCAAATTGCTCTTTCTCTTCAAAATGTTTCTTAAAATGTTCCTTTAATAGATGTTCATTAATTTCCATGTAAAAACATTCATTATCACTTTCATTAGCAGGGTATTTCATAGATCTCACAATGTTAAAAG
>NW_018229095.1:0-11920 GCF_001263595.1 Phalaenopsis equestris
TTTTTTTTATCATTTAGATAATGTGGCATATTTAAAGATTAAAATTTAGGGGCTCGATGTGTAAATATATAAAAAAATGTGTGGTGGTTTGTGTTAAATCAATTAAAAACATCAGATAGGGTCTGGAGGAACAAAACCGACGAAAATTCGCATTTAATGCGGACAGCGATGTATATGGTTTAAGAAACTTGGACCGATAAAAATAATTGTAGGAAAATAATAAACAAAATAAGAAAAAAGTACGACTCGGTTGACTTGAGCAGTATTGCTGCCTGTTGGCATTTTTGAAGTACGTGTCTGGGCAGAGTTGGCAGCCAGCAGGTCCAGTTATCTGACTGGTTTAATGATTGTCATGGTTAATATTTCATACGAAAGATATTATATTTAATCAAGTACTAATTTTGATGTAATATTAATGTTAATATATTTATCCATATTCAAGAGGGCTAGATTTGAAATTATGTTGAGCTTAAAAATAAGATAAACTCTAGAGCCTAGCTTGATTAGAATTTGTTTGAATATCACCTCTTTAATGTAGTAGTGTAACCACCATTTTTGACCATTCTTGCTCAATCATCATCATCATCATCATCTAACTAACCTCCATTGCCTAATCGTTGTCGTTTAGTTGACATCATTGGACCATTATTCTGATCTAACCGCCATTGCCTAATCATTGTCGTTTAGTTGACATCATTGGACCATTATTCTGAGACTATCACTATGTAACTGCGATGGCTTAATCATAATTAAATGAATATTATCATTCAATCACTATACTCACTCATTATTTATTTTCCATGAGTTCTGTTGTAATCTTAGGAAAATAAAAAAGCGTTTTCTACTTTATAATCCCATCTTTTCCAACTATGGTGAGGTTTCTATTTTTGTAAGTTCACTACCTAACGAATTATTTTAATTAAGCTAGGCCCACTTCTCTTTTCAAGTTTTCAATATAAAAGCATTAGTGTCTCCTATGAAACTCTTTTTTCAATGGTGTATGCTAGATATAGATACGAAGTTAAATTTTGTTTCTCGCTCTATCATAATGAATATCTAGTACACACCAATTTTAGCATTACACGTGGAAAATCCTTCCAAACATCCTACAAACACTTTTTTAATAGCTAATGACCAATCTTTCACTAATGGTGACATTATAATTCAATTTGTGAAGGCCACCCAAGCCTAACTAGAAATATGTCAAAACATTTAACATATACGAGCATCTACCCAACAAATAATATCATCATAATAAGGTGAAATTTTAAGCCATAAAATCTATGTCATGTTAGGACCTGAACAATTTAGAAACACTTGTGTTGGATATTCTCACTAACATGTAAAAACTTTTCCATTAGGGTCTCCATGACATTATCAGTTCAAGTTACCATTCTCATGACCCGACAAACCCATAATTCACAAGTAACATTGGTGGACTGGTCTAAGCTTATCTTATTGCCATCTTATGTAATATTAGAAGAGACAAGCTTTGATGTCTCGCTTTTTTTTTAAAAGTTCTACAATGGGCAAAAATCAATTTACTCAATATAGCTTTGAGAAATATTCACATTTGAAATAGGTTATTACTAGCATCCATTTTTAGTAATGTTTAAGTTGTTTTCTATGCATCCTTATAATGAGTATTCTAATATTTATGATTATATTAAATTGGACCATTATGATATTGAATTGACCTCTAATTATGATATTGAATTGACCTCTAATGAGCTTCTTAACTAGGTCTTCATGGCCATGATTAGGGTTATGCTTTTTTTATTTAGTTTTCCTCTCTCTCCAATAAAGCAATCCATAACCATGATGATTTAACAAACTTTTTGATAAGAAAGTTATTAGAAATTAAAATATTATTATGATCTCTTATCATCTTTTAAGATTCACTAAAGTGAGATAGAAATTCGTAAGGGTATTTCCAAAGCTTCTCTTTGAAGGGTGGTCAAGCTTTAGGAGTAGATCATAAGTTATTTTTTAATATTTTTCTTGGAGGCCTACACTCGTCATTTATTGGAGAGTCTATTATTGTTAGATCTTTTTCATTAATCAAATTCCTATTTTTCAAGTTTAGAAACAAAAATGACCTTTAGACTAGGCATATTTTACTTGATAGTCAATATTTTCTTAAGCTTTATGTGAGAATATGAAAGGAGTATCAAATTATGAATATGATGTGGTTATGAAAGCCCATCAAACAGATAATTACATCTTGACCTACTTTTCTTTAGCAACTTCACGATTCTATTTTAGAAGGTTCAAAATGAACTTATTTTCAAAGGTGACTTGTCCATTTATCTTATAATAATGCACCAAAGATAACTTGAGATGAACCACTTGATTTATCAAAATTCCTTGTTTTTTTGTAAGAAAGTGAAGATAATTACACTCAAAATAATTATAAATAGATCATAATACAAAATGATGCCTTTTAAATGAAGATGTGCACTACTTAGGATATAACAACAACAAATGCCTTGACCACTTTATAAATTAATTAGTTATAATGAGTATAAATTTTTACTAACCATTCAAAAGTGGAAATGTGTTGAATAGATCCTCTTTCTAAATAAAGAATGATGAAACTTTTAAAAAAATAGAAAAAATAAAAAAATAAAGAATGATGAATGCTTAAGCAACTTAATCAAAGTTTTTCCATGTCGGAGTTTAATTTTCTAGAAGGTCTTGAATAAGAACAACATGAACAACAACAAGTTCCAAATATTTAATATCCACCAGATTTTATTGTAATCAAGTCACAATCTAGTGGAGTGACTTCTTAGGCTCTTATGTCGTATTCAAAAGATTTTGAAGCATTTTTTTGCATTTTTATACACTAACATAGAAGTAATAAATTAATGCTTGAACTAGACAAATGAGGTAATACTGCCCAATGGGAGACGCGAGAATCACCAAAGTGGTGCCTCCTTAAACATAGTGGCAACCAATCAACACTTCACAATGTCAATAATATTTATACTATGTAAAATGATGAATTCAAATCAGCCACATTGTTGGCATTGTTTGACTTTATAACATAACACATTATGCTAGATAAAATAGATGAAACATCGAGGATGAGTCACCTTACCAAAACTCAACTTTTAGAGCCTCTTAATAAATGCAATGAATTATAGATCTGAGATTTATGTAAGACTTAATGATCTAGATGAATTGTTTAGCCTTAATCTTGCACAACTAAGGTAGTTATAACTCGTTGCCTTAAGTGATTCCTAGACTTGATGAGTTAAGCTAGATATAAAATATTGTGTGATCAAACTTGATTTAAACATAATAATTTGCATGATCAACCAACCCAAGATGAATATGAACATACATGATATATTAGTAAATATAGAAGCACTAAATTAGGTGATATTAAAGGAATTATAAATGCTTGGATGACAAATTAATAGACAAGGAATAATTATTTTGATGTGGCATAAAAGATTAGTTAAAAATTTACCTATTTGATATATTAATAAATAAAAAATTGTTTTATGGATCCAATTCCCAACTGATTGATTCTGGCAGAAATTTACGAGATAAATAGTTAAACAAAACAACCTAAATACTAATTTTATAAACAATTAATTACAATATTCTTTGCAAAACTATCCAAATCCTAGAAGAAGGAACGAGACCACATAAACTTATTTATCATCTTTATCATAATATTTTTTAAAAAACATATAATTTTTTTATTTTTTCAAAATAATTATGTTTAACGAAAAACACTTTTAATGGCACTAAACTTTTCTTTTTCGAATAATTTGAGCACTAGTTTTCAGCAACTTGAGCGTCAAATCAGATTTTTTTCTTATAAGGATTTGCATCCAAACTTTTTTACCTGCTAAAAAAAGGAAAACTATTTTTATAAACGTAGAAATAGTTCGGAGTTCATTAATACGTAGACATATGACTTCAGAGAAATGTAAGCGCCTTCCTGTGATCTAGCCCGGTAACACAGGAGAATATTCTTTCTGTGTTATTCCGCGTTATTCAGATGTTATTGTGGTTGTATTAATGTGTTATTATGTCATTATAATACCGAGAATATTCTCAGAACATAATAACACATAAATACCACCACAATAATATTTAAATAATGAAAAATAATACGTGACATGATTTCATCTGACTTCAAACTTATCTCTACATCCAGAGTGAGTCCGGATGTAATATTTGTTCAAAAAAAAAAAAAAATCCCAGAAATTCGAAAAGACCCTATCTATTTTTTAACATCAACTAATTAAAAATAAAATAACATTAACAAAATTACAGAAACCGACAGAGAAAAACCAGAACTCAGAACCCGGCCGAATTCGGACCGGATTCCCGGTTCATCCTCCGGCGATGCACCGGACTTCTCTCCTCCACCGCCACCTCCTCCCCCTCCTCCTCCTCCTCCGCCCACAAAACCCTCCCCAAATCTCTCTCCCTCTCCCCCTCCTCTCCCCTTATAACCCTAATCGTCACCCTCACCATCTCCCTCTTATCCCCTTCCAAACCCTCCCGCACTCTCTGCAACAACTCCTCCACCCCCGCCCTCCTCGCTATTCCTCTAAATCTCAACCCAGCCATACTCATCCCATACAACATCCTCACCACCATCTCCCTATCCTCCTCCTCCACCTCCTCCTTCCTCAACAACCCCACCACCCCCTCCACCGCTCCTCCATCCAACATCGCCGCCTTCCCTTCCTTATTCCACGCCATTCCCACCATCACTCTCATCGCCACCCTTCTCAACTCCCTCTCCTCCCCCTTCGCCACCACCATCAACGAATTGAATAGATCCTCTTTCTAAATAAAGAATGATGAAACTTTTAAAAAAATAGAAAAAAATAAAAAAATAAAGAATGATGAATGCTTAAGCAACTTAATCAAAGTTTTTCCATGTCGGAGTTTAATTTTCTAGAAGGTCTTGAATAAGAACAACATGAACAACAACAAGTTCCAAATATTTAATATCCACCAGATTTTATTGTAATCAAGTCACAATCTAGTGGAGTGACTTCTTAGGCTCTTATGTCGTATTCAAAAGATTTTGAAGCATTTTTTTGCATTTTTATACACTAACATAGAAGTAATAAATTAATGCTTGAACTAGACAAATGAGGTAATACTGCCCAATGGGAGGCGCGAGAATCACCAAAGTGGTGCCTCCTTAAACATAGTGGCAACCAATCAACACTTCACAACGTCAATAATAATTATACTATGTAAAATGATGAATTCAAATCAGCCACATTGTTGGCATTGTTTGACTTTATAACATAACACATTATGCTAGATAAAATAGATGAAACATCGAGGATGAGTCACCTCACCAAAACTCAACTTTTAGAGCCTCTTAATAAATGCAATGAATTATAGATATGAGATTTATGTAAGACTTAATGATCTAGATGAATTGTTTACCCTTAATCTTTCACAACTAAGGTAGTTATAACTCGTTGCCTTAAGTGATTCCTAGACTTGATGAGTTAAGCTAGATATAAAATATTGTGTGATCAAACTTGATTTAAACATAATAATTAGCATGATCAACCAACCCAAGATGAATATGAACATACATGATATATTAGTAAATATAGAAGCACTAAATTAGGTGATATTAAAGGAATTATAAATGCTAGGATGACAAATTAATAGACAAGGTAGTTCGACAATTTATCAATAAAAAATCCAAAACTTTCATCATATTCACAAATTATCATTAACATACCTCTATTATTTAAAATTTCACTTAAATAATCAATTCACAATAAAAGTGTAACTAGGATTTTTTTTTATTTGAAAAATTTGCATATATGCATCCCACCTAATTTTTTATTTATTTATATATTTAACACCTAAATTATGATTTTAAATAATAATTATTTTGATGTGGCATAAAAGATTAGTTAAAAATTTACCTATTTGATATATTAATAAATAAAAAATTGTTTTATGGATCCAATTCCCAACTGATTGATTCTGGCAGAAATTTACGAGATAAATAGTTAAACAAAACAACCTAAATACTAATTTTATAAACAATTAATTACAATATTCTTTGCAAAACTATCCAAATCCTAGAAGAAGGAACGAGACCACATAAACTTATTTATCATCTTTATCATAATATTTTTTAAAAAACATATAATTTTTTTATTTTTTCAAAATAATTATGTTTAACGAAAAACACTTTTAATGGCACTAAACTTTTCTTTTTCGAATAATTTGAGCACTAGTTTTCAGCAACTTGAGCGTCAAATCAGATTTTTTTCTTATAAGGATTTGCATCCAAACTTTTTTACCTGCTAAAAAAAGGAAAACTATTTTTATAAACGTAGAAATAGTTCGGAGTTCATTAATACGTAGACATATGACTTCAGAGAAATGTAAGCGCCTTCCTGTGATCTAGCCCGGTAACACAGGAGAATATTCTTTCTGTGTTATTCCGCGTTATTCAGATGTTATTGTGGTTGTATTAATGTGTTATTATGTCATTATAATACCGAGAATATTCTCAGAACATAATAACACATAAATACCACCACAATAATATTTAAATAATGAAAAATAATACGTGACATGATTTCATCTGACTTCAAACTTATCTCTACATCCAGAGTGAGTCCGGATGTAATATTTGTTCAAAAAAAAAAAAAAATCCCAGAAATTCGAAAAGACCCTATCTATTTTTTAACATCAACTAATTAAAAATAAAATAACATTAACAAAATTACAGAAACCGACAGAGAAAAACCAGAACTCAGAACCCGGCCGAATTCGGACCGGATTCCCGGTTCATCCTCCGGCGATGCACCGGACTTCTCTCCTCCACCGCCACCTCCTCCCCCTCCTCCTCCTCCTCCGCCCACAAAACCCTCCCCAAATCTCTCTCCCTCTCCCCCTCCTCTCCCCTTATAACCCTAATCGTCACCCTCACCATCTCCCTCTTATCCCCTTCCAAACCCTCCCGCACTCTCTGCAACAACTCCTCCACCCCCGCCCTCCTCGCTATTCCTCTAAATCTCAACCCAGCCATACTCATCCCATACAACATCCTCACCACCATCTCCCTATCCTCCTCCTCCACCTCCTCCTTCCTCAACAACCCCACCACCCCCTCCACCGCTCCTCCATCCAACATCGCCGCCTTCCCTTCCTTATTCCACGCCATTCCCACCATCACTCTCATCGCCACCCTTCTCAACTCCCTCTCCTCCCCCTTCGCCACCACCATCAACGACTTCACCGCCCCTGGAATCCTCCCGATCTTCGCCATGTTCATCTCCGCCAAACCTAAATAATGAATCGCCATTCCCGCCTCCAATCTAGCTCGCAAATCCCCCTTAGAATTGCAGAAGAGGTGGAGCAGAGGGGGAACTGCTCCGAGAACACCAATCGCACTCCTATTCTGTTCCTCCATGGCCAGGCTGAACAAAGCCCCTGCGGCATGCTCTCTTGAAGAAGATTGGAGCGCGTCAACTATGGCCGGCACTACGCCGGAGCGCACGACGCGGATCTTGTTTTCCGGCTCGATAGAGAGGTTGACGATGATAGCGAGGGTGTTCGATTTGACAGCGCGGTCGCGGGAAAGTAGGAGGACTCGGAGCTGAGCGAGCAGACGAGGAGTACCTAGGGAGACGCGCCGAGAAGAGGACTCTCTCGTAGCTTCGAGGAGTGAGATCAGTGCGTTCTCCTGTTCCTGGATTTGGGCATGCTTCAGCTTCGCGAAGATCTCCTCTTCGAACGAATCGGCGTGGAGAGGAGTCTCGGGGGTTTCTGGTTTCGGGGCAACAATTTCGGTGGAGGAAGATGAAGAGGTGTTGTCAGAGGAGGAGGAAGAAGGAGACGAAAAAGTGATGGGAGAACTGTTTTGATTGAGGAATTCGGTCGAACAGTTTGTCTGCAGCTTGGAACTGGTGGATGAGACAAGCCGTCTGGCCAATTCAGAAGATAAAGGGATGGGATGGGGGACGCCGGCGATGTCACACCACCGGAGGATGGCTGAGCGGAGGGCCGAGTTGGGGATGAGCAGTAAGGAAGAAGAAGAAGAAGACAGGTCGAGGGAGAGAGAGTTAGGGGAGATGGAAAGTTCTCTGCAAGCTTCGATGCAAGCTCGCTCGAAAGTCTCGCCGGAAGGTATGATGACGGGATCGGCCATGAGAGCGCCGGAGATGGGGCAGAGGAACTCCGGCGGCGGATCCGTCGATTTGATGGTGGTGAACGGCGGCGGTGGTGGCGATTGGGATGAGGAGCGGCGGAAGGAGAACTTTAATCGGTCGCGAACGAGGCCCATTGATTCTGCTTTCGGAGTGTATCTTCTTTTATTTATCGTGTCACAGAGAAAGCTTAGCATTTAAGTATAGGTTTTGGGGAAATGGAAAATTTGCATCCATACGCTTCCCTTCCGAAATGGGCGTCTCATTCTTTTTAAGGATGTGAAAATTAATCTAATTAGTTTAAGATTTTTACATACGTACCACTTAAAATTTTATTATTTGCATGTCTAATATTTAGACATGATATGTAAATCTTAACTATAATCTTAAAGCAAATGGACGGCTTAGAACGTGTGACCGGTTAATCATAGCTATAACGACTGACAAATCTGATGCTGATGAATGAAATATGGAATGAACGGCCGTAAGGGCCTACCGAAGGATTTTGTCCCTCAGAACGACGATTGATGAGCGTGGCTAGTCTTGATAGGCCTAATTACTTGCTTGTAAATCAAGCTGCCCAGATAGGTGTGACATGCACAATGTCATCAGACTATTGCGAAGATATTTTTGAGATCTCAAATTTAAACGTTTTATGCCTCACTACACTCAAATGTTGAGCTTTGGTTGGTGTTGAGTGCATCAGAGCAAGCTTTGAAGTGGGCTACACAAATCCTTGATGATGAATGCAAAGAAAGTATGTTAAAAAAGGTCATTCAATATGCATTAGCAGAACTCATTCTATAAGGGAGTGATTCCCACATGTCAAACCATCTCGGAAGAGGTTTCTACTCAATTTTCTTTTGATGTCAATTGAGGTTATTTGGATGCAAGCTATTTTTAGGGTTGTGAATGCAATGAATTTTTTTGTAGTTTTAGTTGTTAGCTCCATTTCAAAAAGTTAAATTAGAGCTATTTAGGTTGGGGTAGAAAATTTAGTCCATAGGTGAGTTTATCGGTAATCCAGACAAAATATAAAAATATAGATATCAACATATAATTTGGGGTAGACTTATTGAATGATCCTAGACAAACTGACACGTGTAGGTGCCAATCTTAACTTACATAAAACTCATCAACCGACATCATCTGAGCTACCATTTAAGGTTTAGTTAAGGTTCATCCTTGCTTCGTATTTCATCCTCTTTTGGACAGTTCAGATGCTTATAGCCAGTTGACCATAACGCTTCCTAACTCTACAAAAGAAAAGGAGGCTTGAAGAAAAAAGTACTAGGTTGCTGCAACATTTATGTCAGTGTTGCAAAACAAAGTTAGCACACCCTAGATAACATGTAAAATAAATCTAAGGAATCATTTGATTTTTCATACCTACACAACAGAGTTAGCACACCCTAAAACATGTAATGTAAATTTAAGTCGGCTTTCTATTTTTTGTCTTCAACAATCCTACAAAACAAAATTAGCATAAATATGTTTAATTGGTAGTAATTTATTTTATTTAGGACAACTCGGTCAAGATGCCGATGGTTTTTTGTCGTCCCAGGGTTGTCGCTTTTCCTTGATCTACTTAGTCTAGAGTGCCGGTCAAACAAACTCTGCCTAGAAGATTCCTTCCAGAATCCATGAGTTACTTCATCTAAGAGATGTTTGTAGGCCTGGGTGGCAGAGTTAAAGTTTCATTAGGTGATCTTTATTCATTAAGGTTTCTTTTAAATTTTAATATCTTTTTCAGATTTTAGGAGTTGAAAATTTTAGGTTGCTTATGACTTCTTAGCCGATTAAGATTTTTTTACTTTTTTTCTTTATGATTTTCATTTTCATTTTGATTTGAAATGACCTGGTCAGGATCTCATGGTTCCGTCCCCCCGGGGTCATTGAGTTTGAGGTTTGGTTAGTCACAAGTGACCATAAGGTATTTTTTTAGCAGAAATGTGTTGCCTTCCCCAAAATTTCTTCTCAAACCAGGTTACATTTTATGATTGAAGTCTAAGTTTTAGTGATTTTAGGGTGAATTTTATGTTTTGTCTTTTAAGTTTATTTTCCATTTCAACCCATGTTGTCTTGAGGATGTGTTAAGTGTAATTTTATTCTCTCATGAGAAGTTAAACACTCCTTAACTTACGTTTCTTACTTAAATTTAAATTGGTTTAGGTTAACCCGAGTTATGTTCAGGTTGACCGAAGTTGAGTTTAAGTTGGTTTAGGTTTACCCGAGTTAGGTCAAGTTGACCCGAGTTCAATTTGAGTTGGTTTGGGATAACCCGAGTTAGGTTGGGTTGACCTGAGGTTTGGTTTGAGTTGGTTTGGGTTAATCTGAATTAGGTAAGGTTGACCTCGAGTTGACCTGAGGTTTGCTAAAGTTGATTTGGGTTAACCTGGGTTAGTTTGGGTTGGCCCAGGTTTGGTTCAGGTTGATTTGAGTTAATTTGAGTTAGTTCGGGATAACTTAGGTTTAGTTCAAGTCAAATTGAGTTGACCAGAGTTTGTTCAGGTTAACCTAGGTTTAGTTCAAGCTGATTTGGTTTGACCTAAGTTTGTTTTATGTTGAACTGGGTCGGTTCAAGTTTAGGTTAGATTAGGCTCAACTTAGGGTTTAGCTAAATCAAGTCTTAGTTGTGTTAGGCTTGAGGTAGGTTGTAGTTTTAGGGTTTGGTTAACTTGATCCTAATTTGGGTTAGACTTGAGTGAGGTTTTCTTTAGGCTCAGGTCTTGTATTGGTTTAGATCTAGACTGAACTTGAGGTTTGGTTAAGTTAGGTCTAGGTTGGGCTGGACATGAACCAAATCTAAATTTGGTTAGGTATAAGTTATGTTAAACCTAAGATAGGCTTGAGTTACATTAGTTCATGCACAGGTTAGTTTGGACTTAACTCAAGTTAAATTTAAAGTTCAGATTATGCTTGGTCTAGGTTGGGTTAGACCAAACTCATGTTTGGTGTTTGAGTTGAACTGAACTAGGTTTAGGTTGGTTTGGACCAATGTTGAAATTGAGATTTTAGTTGAGTTTGACCTAATTTGTTTAGACCTAGATTGAGTTTAGGTCTATGTTTGGGCTAGATCTACTTCAAGTTTAATATTGGATTTTAAATTGGGTCTAGGTCTGGTTGGACCCAAATTAAATTTCCTTATGTTAGGTACAATTTTAGGTTAGACCTATGTTCGGTTTAAAATTGCATAGGTCGAGCTAGGTCTATGTGGGGTCAAACTTAGGTTGGATTTAAATTTGAATTGAGTTGGGTTAGGTCTAATATGGGTTAGACCTAAGTTGAATTTGAAGCTACGTTTAACTCAAGGGTGGTTCATGGAGGGGACTTCATGAACTTGACCCTCTTAATGTCTTCAGTAGGGAGTGACCTTAAGGTTTTCTAAGTTAATTGATTTTAGGATTAACCTGGGTTTTTGACCCAAGGAAAATATGTTGAGATTTTCATACCTATTTTATACTGTTTTTAATAATATTGCATTTTATAGAATGGTAATTTTGATGTTTTATTGCAGGAATGATGAATCAGGGTCATTGGAGCAAAAAGATGCAAAAATGAGCGAATTTGGAGCGAAAAGGACCAAAATGTGGAGATTTGAACTAGGCCGCCGACGACGCCCTCGACCCTGCTGGCGGCGAGTTTTTCCCGAGGCTACAGGAAAAAAATTTTCAGAAGTCCGTCGACGGCGCCCTCGAGGCCGCCGACGGAGAGCTCGGCGGGTATGCTTTCTCCAGCTTTGGATAAAG
>NW_018229095.1:12649-18725 GCF_001263595.1 Phalaenopsis equestris
GAAGTGAGAGCCGGTATCCTCCCAGCCTAGCCGCAGATTCATTAAACAAGCGTGGGATTAATCAATGTTCTTTATGTCTGGACCAAAGGGTAAAGAATAGATATGCTCCTATTTGACCCAATATAAATTGAACTAATGACAAGGAGAAGGATGTTTTCTTATATATTGAATATCACAATTAAACCCTCATTAGTACATTAGTTATTTAATAGTTATTAAAATTATATATTTATTTCAATTATCTATTAGTGACAAATAAGCAAATTGAACTACATTATTGTGATTAAAGTATTGCTTTTCTAAAATCTTAGTTCGCAAATCTAAACCACTCCCTGTGGGATCGATATTTAGGACTCCATTAGAGTCATATATTACTTGAGCGATATGTATACTTCTATTGATAAGTGTGACTTTACAATTATTGAATATTTATTACGTCCATATTTATCTTATATTTTAAGCATATAAAAAGTCGCTGTCTGTTTTGGAGACAAGTTAGGCTAAATTGCAAAATTTGTATTTTTACAAATTTACCCCTAATGCCTTAATTCTATTTTAAAATTTTGAGAGGTGAAAATGGTGTTTTAATGCTTAGGGTTGCTGCCTTAAATTTTCTTTTTTAATTTCCATTTTAGTTTACATTTTTTTTATTTTTATTTTATCTTTTATAATTTTTTTAAAAAATAATTATAATTTTGCTAGAAAATTAGCCATTTTGAAATTAAGTAGGTCCCCTATCTTTGGAAAAAAATCAGGGAATCTCCCTAGTTATAGAGGGAATACTCTCCAAAAATTTCATATTTTTGTGCATTATATTTAATTTTTTATAATTAAAATACTTTATAGTAAATTTAATTAATAAAAAATTAAATATAAGTTAATTATTTTAATTCTTATTTTTATTATTTTCTCCTCTGTTCATTGAGTCCATATGTATTTTTATTTTATTTTTATAATTGCTTTAAGGAGATATGGATTTGTAAATTTTATTTGGTTTTTTGGATTTCATTAATTCAGAAATTACCGAATTTTCTACTTTAATCATGCTGCACAATGTCATTCCTTATACTCTTCGAACTCTCATGCGACGCTCTGCAATTCATTGGGCTTTCCACACAAGTGTTTTGAGGTGGCTCGCTGTCTAGTGTTCCACTTCTTCGGCTCGATCTTCACCATCCGTTTCGAGTACACTGAAATGGTCGACATTCGTTCATCATCCACATGAGACAGAGAATAGAGAACATTCCACACTCCAACCCTAATATATTGCTCGATACTGAACTAAATAGCATTAGATTTATTTCTATAGCTTCATCTTGGTGAAACAAAACTACCTATACGGTTAAGTGGATGTACATTGTTCATTTCTTTAATAAAAGGACACACCAAGTCACAATTTAGGGAATTTGAATCCATACATTGTCCCAAGTGGTGAGACCTATATTGGCTTTACAGAGAGGATCTCCTTGATGCCAAACACCTTCTCCTTGCTTCAATTTGCTATGAAATTAGGCTAATGAAAAGTCCAAATGGTGGCTCGAGTTAGTGTTTTGGTGTTTTGGTAGAGTTAATGTCAGGGCCATGAAAAGTCCCAGACTTTAGTGGTAAATTTAGGGCAATGAAGTGGATGAGGAGGTTTGAGAATGGTGGGGATGAGCTACTTTAGTATGTGGGATCAACTTTGGTGTTGAGGGTAGGGAGCTTGAGTGACTGATTGGGGAGCTTGCTGTGCATGAGATGCTCTTGGGTTCCCTCCTTTTATAGCCATGGGAGGTTATAGGGGGAGCTCTGAGGTGCTTAGGGATCTCTGGTGGCTCCTCAAAAAATGAGCAGAGGATTATCAGAGATTTGGGCAGACGGAATAAAGCTCTTCCCCATGCTTGGTGTGCTTGACCCTGGAAGCTTCAATAGATGTGAGCGAGGAATAACAAGGGTTTGAGGGGATTATGAGAACTTTTGGTGGGGTGGCTGAGACCATAACTGATTTGGTTTGGCCCACCCTTGACCTGAGATTGACTCCTTAAGTTTTGAACCTAAGTAGAGTGGACTTGGGTGTTATGTGGTGGCATTTTGGTTAAGTGTGCGAAAGTTGGATTTTAGTGTTTGGATTTAGGTTAAATAAGTTTATTTTATCTCTTGTGTCATCCATGGGTTATGGTAGGTCATGTTTGTAGGTGTCATGGCTAACCAATGGAGAATGAGCCATGGGCCTCCCCCATGTGGTCTTGGGCTTTTGGGTTTAGGGCTAACCTAAATGTGTTTAGGTTTAGCCCAAAAAATTTGTTTTGATGGGCTTCCATAATTTTCCTAATTAAATAAATTAGGTGAGTTATGGAGGTTGGCTCCCTAATGGAATTTTGATTTCTAAGTAGTTTTAGGTCTTAACCACCTTGAATCAAATTAGACTTCTTTTAGATGGGCTCAATTATTCCATAATTGACTCAAGTTGATTTGGGTCCAATGATATTTTTGTGACCCTTGGGTGATTTCAGTTCCTTTTGGCCAAATTGATGTTTTTGGGGTTCATGTCAATTTTAGGGTTAATTGGTGTTGGAAAAGCCTTAGGTGAGACCAATGATTGATTTTGGTGGATCAATCCTTTTCCCCTGGATTTTGGTGTCATAGGATTTTCAAAGCTTTTTATGGTAATGTGGTAAGAACCCCTCATTGGCCCAGGTCTAACCTTCTATATGGTGGGCTTTCCCTAGGTCAATGAGAATCCCAGGGATATCCAATAGGTCCTCAGGGTAATTCCTAGGGTTTTGAGTTCCATAGGTAGTCTGGGGCATCTTCCACCTATAGGCAATTAAGTTAATCTTCCACTAGGCTAGAACCTTAATCATCTCAACCAAGGGTTAAGAATTTGGGCTTAACCTCAAGGAACCCTAAGTGAGTGTAGGACTAGTCGAAGTCATATATAGGTGAGTTCCGTCTCTAGTTATCTAGGAAGGTCACTAGGGAACCATAAGGCTAAATCCTAGGTTCCTATATAGAGGGAAAGGAATCCTCACAAGAGTGAGGTCAATACCACTCTTAGGGATAACACTAGAGAGTCACCTTGGATATCACAATGGAGATATTTGTAAAGAGATTCTTTTCATATCCTCTACCACCAGCTTTTTTTAGAGCTTACAGTCCTTCTTGAAGTACCCTTTTTTTACAACTCCAACATTCTCCTCAATCATTTCCTCTGTTTTTCTCGAACTTCCTTTGTTGTACTTAAATCTGCCTTCACTTTCTGTCCAGATTCCTTCCTTTAATTTCTACATTCAACACAGAACCTGAAGATCCATCATTTGCTAACTTTATACAAACTTCTTCATTTAGCACCAATACCACAATGTCATCAAAGTTCAACTTCATATTTCCAAAAGTGTTACTTATTATAATGACCAAACCATCCAAGCCGACCAACAAGGAAGATAGTATCAATAGTGTCATGACCTCATCATCAATCTTGATTCCTACAAAACGCAATTGACTCGTTATAGTGTAAAAATTATTCAGATGTTCTACTGCTAAACTGTCTTCTACCATCTTCTTATTGAATAACCTTTTTATAGAAAAATCTTTTTTGAAGTAGAAGGTTTTTTTGTACATCTTTGTCAATTTCAACATGAGACCCACCATGATTTTCTCATTTACTATATTGAATACAACGACCAAAGAAAATGATAAATAGATCAAACCTAGGATTATTCGATCCAACATCTCCCATTCCTTTATAGTTATAGACTAGGCTTCTTGGTGAAAGCTTGTTCTGGCAAATACATATTTTTTATACAACAAATCATCCATTTGCATTCTCGACACAAAGTTTGTCCCATTGAACTTTATCACTTTATACCTTGCTTTGTCGGCAATTGCTTCCATTTCAATCAAATACTCTGCTACATACTATTTTGTAAAGATATCAATTAAAATAATAAAAAAACATACCGTGGAATAAGATTACACTTATTCGAGGGATCTAGAGCAAAATAATGGAACGAAAGCGAAAAAAAAATAATTTAAAAATAACACAACTTTATTTAATGTGGAAAAACTCCATAATTGAAAAAAATCATTGGGCCACATCAAAAAAAATTTCACTATTAAAAGTCAGATATGTACATAACAACACTCTGATCTCCTCTATACAGTCAATGAAACTTACAAAACTTTGATCCAAACATTTCCTATCGATCTCAAAAGAGAAAAGAATGCTGAAATCCTCCTCTTCGACACTTCTCTCCTTCATAAGACTTTTGTCGAAAAACCTACATACAAAAGATACACTGTTCCTAAATCGAAATTGCAAACTTAAAGAACCTCACAAACTACATCCCTTAGGATAGCTACACTCATCAACCAAAAGCCTCTTCACCAAAACTTTTGTGCCCATATATATCTTCTTCTTTCATTTTTTTCTACATCTTTAGGCTAAAGGTCATTTTGAAGGGATGGGAAATGCTAAGATATTCTTTAGCTCTTATATTAGATTAATAAGAAAAGTTAAGTAGTTAGAAATTAAGGTTAGTGAGATTCTTGTACATATATAAATACATTATTTTGAGATATCTGGAAGAAATAAAAAAAAAATGAGGCAACTGTCTTCTAGTCCATGTTTCTTCTCGAATTCTTCCCCACGCCCCTCTTTTTAGATTAAGTCATCCTTCTGAGATCTTTTACCAACTTAAGAATATACCTTCACTAATAAGCTGACTTCTCGTTGCCTTCCAAAAAAATCATTAAATGTGGCTTTGAAAATTCCAAATTACATTTTGATAAATTTATCTCTTATTAAGAGTTTATCCAAAAGAAGGAATACATGATTTTTTTAGAACAACTCAGATCTCTCTCTCTCTCTCTCTCTCTCTCTCTATCTATCTATCTAAATACACACATATATATATATTCTGGGTTGGACCTAGGCTCCTAACCACCCGAGTACCACCCCAATATAGCATCAGTCCCTAGTCCAGAGGAGACTTACACTGCCAAAATGGATGCTCTACCAAGTGAGCTGCGAACGCGGTGCTCTCTCTCTCTCTCTTTATATATATATATATATATATATATAAATGCAATGAAAGTGAAAGAAACCGGTTGATTTTTAATGCATAGTCTACTTTTCTTTTTATAGCGAATGATTGATTGGCTTTTTGGCTTAGTTGTTTGGCTTCTTAAACCGCACAGCTTTACTTCTAGCTCAGATTTTTAACCACTTTGATCCAATTTTCTTTTCCTTTTTTATATATTATATATATAACATATGATTTTTTATGTATTTACATATAAAACTTAAATTAAATTATTTACGTTTAAAATATTTTGGTCTTATTATTGTGCATGAAAAGATATATATTATTTTTAAAATATTAATAATAGTGATATTTTTTTATGTAATACTAAAATTTTGAGTCTTATGCTTGAGTATCTAAGACTAGGTGTTAGAAATGTAAATACATGAGAAGTATGTGATATACGTGTAAATGCCAATTCTTGTTTGATATCATTGTTGATATATGAAGGGGAATTCCAAAAAATATTGCGTCCAAAATCACCGCAATGCAAGTTGTGTTCGGATAACAGATACAGAGGAAGCGAATGAAAAAAAAAAAGTGATCTTTTCATATATCACGTACGTTGTCCGAACGTAGCTTGCTTCCAGACTCAGCAGTGAGAGGACTATTGACAGCGACTTGATATATGCTTAAAAATACAAGAATTTGACACCATTACTAGAAGATTTAAACCCCCGGCAATGACGCCAAAAACTTGATGCAACTTTTAATATGCAAGAATTTATGAACCCAGATTTATATATTTATAATGATTTTGTAAAGTCACAATTTCAAACGCAAGTATACGTATCTAATATAGAGCTTTCCTCATAAACACAATATCGATCCCACAAAGAAGCGAGGTAAGAGGTCCTTAGTCAAATTTTAATCTATTACTATTAGTCCTTAGTTTGGAAGTGCGATTTAAGAGGTTTTACTAACAAATACTCCTAAATGCAACTCTTAAGTTTAACACAACTAATAACTACTCCTAAATGCAAATATTAATTCTAAAGATAACCCTTTTTGGA
>NW_018229096.1:0-427 GCF_001263595.1 Phalaenopsis equestris
TGTTTATCCTTTGGGATAGATATAGAATTTGAGGTGCAATGCTCTTTCATTTAAACTATGATAATATGGGGTTAGTTTGGTTTCATATATTTTCTAAAACTAAATATATATGTAAATTAAAATGTTCTTTCAAAGCGGGCGACGGGATTTTGATTCCAGTTACTTATAGCTTCTTACGGGCAACTCCTCAACACAAAATAGTGCCGACATTCGTTTCACCATTTCTCAGAGTAGGGAGGAAGATAAAGGAATCTACTCAAACTTCATGAGAAATATATAACAAAACATAAATTTCATATATAAAAGGGAGTTCATACATTAATAATAAATAAATAACACTTATCTAAAACTCTTTCTCAATGCAAATCCTACTTTGTAGCCTATCTTAGGATATGTAGGAAGAAGAAATCTCTCATTTCTCTTCCTC
>NW_018229097.1:0-4050 GCF_001263595.1 Phalaenopsis equestris
TGGTGGAAATTAAGTGCATTCTTAATGACTTAAACTATGAAATTTTTCTCAAAGGGTTCCATGGTCATAACAAACCTTTCAAAATTTTCTTAGATATTTCTAAGCAACATGCTAATTATTATGATTAATTTATGCAAATAATAGACATAAACTTGGAAAATATTAATATCTGTCCAGAGACATCCTCTGACCTTTGAAAAATCAAAGAATGTTCCCTAAGACATGGGCAATAACATGCCAAAATTTCAAGTCATGATGAGATGTCAACATGCATGGAGATTTAAAAGACTCAAAACCATATTTAATTAATTAAAAATAAAATATGTATCAATTAAATTTCAAACTATTTCCACATTTTTTTCCTCTATTCACTGAGCAAGAGGGTATTTTTATTTTATTTTTGTGATTTTTCTACACCAAGATATGGATTTTTAAAGTTAGGGAGCATCTTCTGAATTTTTTAAATCCATATTTATCTATTTAAACGTGCGGTGCCGTGTCAAACTACGGCGTGCGGCGCCGTGTCAAACTACGGCGGCTCCAAAACTCCACAAGGCGCGCTCCTATTTGACGCAACCATCCATCTCAGCGCTAACTCGGCCCGCCGTTCATGTATGAAGGCGCTGGCCCGGCACATCGTTGATGAGATAAACGCACGATCGGACAGCTCCCTGTCATCGTCCCCAATGCCTTAGCCCGAGAACCATCCATTTTCCAAGCTTAAGATCTCACTCATTTATTAACAAAATTAGTGTAGTTTGTTTCTAAATGCTCATCTAAGTGTGACGAACACATCCATATGGTAATCAATATATTAAATTAAGTCTAATAAAATGGATCAAAATAGGCTCGGGAGGAGGAAGAGTTCAATACCTTCGCTCTGAGAAGGAAAGCTTCGATCAAAGGTTCTTTGTACATTCATGGAGGTCCAAGGAGGCTATGGATTAAGCCTCGTATTGTGGTGAAAGGCCTAGGTATGAATTCGACCAAGATCAATTTCAGGTGTTGGTCTTGAGCTATGTTAGAGGCTCTGTGAAAGGGGAATTTGATGGGGCTTCTCCTTCCTTCACTGTGGTGAAGGTGTGGGTAAGTTTAATTTGATTTTGGTGGAGTGTAGAGGTGTGGAGAATTATGTCCTTTCTCCGGCAAGGTTTTGAGCTCAAAAATTGAACTCCGGCAAGGGGATTCAGAGCAATGTGGTGGTTGGCTTGCACTAAGGAGGTCTCAAAGAGGCTCTAGGAGTAATTTGGAGGACTCTCTATGAAAAAATTTTAACATACCTCCCATGGTCGTGGAGGCGAGGCTTTATAAAAATTGGGTTAAAGGTGGCTGTCATGGCCAATTAAGGGGTGAAAAGTGATGCTTTGTTGGAGGGCAGATAGGCTCTAACATTTAATTTGGATGAGTTAGCCTCTAGGTTTGAATTGGTTTTGATTCCATGGTGGCGGCTCTCTGTTTGGACATTTTTTGGCCACTAGGCCGGCCGGCCAGGCCAGGTGAGGTGGCTAGGAGGTCAGTTGATCCAAGGGAATATGTCACAGCAATTAAATGGGTGTGTGTTTAATTTTGGCAAAAATATCCTTGGCTTAAGAAAATATGGAATGAAATCCCTTTATTTGGGGATCCATTGGTCCATAGCTCATTTAGGTGGTTCTATGGGGTTTTTCTTGTTCAATAGGGTCCAAATCTTGGTTGTGGTGGCCTTGCCTTGACCAATTTGACATGTGTAGGTCAATTTTGGTGCATGGGTCGAAGTCGATGCAAATGAACAAGACTTGGCTTTGGGCTAGTCTAGCCATGTTAATTTTCCCAATCTATTGATGCATTTGATGTATATAATTGTAATGAACATTTTTGGTGAAGGATTGAAAGAATTTTGAGTTCAATTGGAGGGTCAATTTGAAGGATTTTAGAATTTTGGGGAATTTGGGCATGTTGGGCTAGACTTGGGTCTAGATTGGGCTAGGCTTGGGCTAAGTCCAAATTTATTATTGAGAATGGTCAATATGAATGTGATGAAGAGTTTTTAACATGAATTAGGTGCCAATTTTTGGGTTAAGGCAATCAATTTGGTGAAATTTGGAGGCATAGCCAATTTGGGGCAACATTTGGCGTTTTTGACTTAGGTTGAAATTAAATGAAATTGAGAATTCAACAAGGCTAATTTAAGATCAATTTTGATGTTTAGGAATGCTACGAAGAGTTTTCAATATAAATTGTGGCAAATTTTGTAAGCTATGGTTTTAATTGGGTGAGATTATGTCATGTGACCAAAATTGGGGGGTTTTGATTTTGATCCAAATTGGGCTCAAATAATGGGTCAATTGAGCTTATATTTGGCTTAAATTTGTCATATGGAAGGTGAATTTAAGTTTGGGATTGAAATTGGATAAATTGGGACCAATTTTATGGACATTTGAGGTGGATTTGGGGAGATTGGGCCTTTTAAGGGAAATTTGGGGGTTTTAGACAAAGATGGTCAAATTGGTCAAATTGGGTTATGTGGGAGTTGAGAAAAATTAAATTGGGAATATTTGAATGGTTTTGGGAATTTTTGGAATTTTGGGCTAGGGAGGGGTATTTTGGTAATTTGGCATTTTTTGGTGATTTTGGGTAATTTTGGTATTTTCCAAAGGTTTGAAATGACCTTTGAACAAATTAGGTATTTTGGGTAAATTTGGGAATTTTGGCCAAATTTAGGGTTTCAAGGGTATTTAGGTAATTTGGAGAAGTTTAGGGGAAAAAGGCCAAATTGGGTATCTTTGGTAAAATTGGGGTGGTAACCACCATAAATAAACCATGGACCCACCATAAATGTGCTATGGACCAATGCAAACCCCATTTAGGTCCTCTATGTACTAGTCTTAGCTAAACCCTAGCCTAGGGGCCAAAGGGTTTTGGGGACCATCTAGATTACTCTCTCAAGGGATTAAGGGAACAAAGTCAAGAAAATTTTGGGTTTAGTGTTGTGAGTGAGGTGATTATAGTGAGTGTCGTAGCTCTAGACCAACACCCAGGGTCAACCCTAAGGTCAAACAGTCTTATCGGAACTCTCCTTGAGCTCCCTCATAATGACCCCACCTACTAAGTGCTAGAGGTTAGGACCAATATGTAGAGATTCAAGTATAGTAAAGACAAGTTTGGAATCTCTAATGGGGAGGGTTCCTTTTCCAATTTTCAAGGAATAGTCAATAGGAAAGTCTTATGGCTAGATGTTAGGCTACTAAAGAGGAAGAACTAGACCTCAACCAAAAGTGGGGTCAAAAAATGGACCCCCAGTAGGTGTGGTGTACTGGGCAAGCACACTGCGCGTATTGATGTTGACCGATGAGATCAATAAAATCAATATAAAACTCCTAAGTCAACAAAAACAAAAGGAGTGTAGAATTGTGTGTGTTATTTGTTTCCGCTGGGAAATTAGTAGATGAATATTTGATCAAAGTCAAGAGGTAAGAACTCTCACTAGTGATTGGAGAGTAGGTTTTGAGTTATCAAGTTTCAAGTTTTTATAGACGATGGGAATCAGTGTGTAGGTGGGAATTGAAGTTTAGGTATCAATTTCAAAAAAGGGACAAAAGTTAAGGACCAACTCAAAAAGAAAGGAATCAGAATTTAAGGACTGATTCCAGAATGAGGATTGAAAGTTAGGGATCAATCACAAAAATGAGAGTCAGATGTTAGGGACCGATCTCAAATGGTGGAAGTCAGAAGTTAAGGACTGATTTCTAAAATGAATATTGAAAGTTAAGGATCAATCTCGAAAAGAGAGTCGGAAGTTAAGAACCGATCTCAAAAGAGTGAACTAGAAGTTAGGGACTAATTCCAAGATGATAATTGAAAGTTAATGATAAATCTCAAAAGAGAGTTGGAAGTTAAGGACCGTCCTCAAAAGAGTGAATCAGAAGTTAGGGAATGATTTGAAGACGAGAATTGAAAGTTAATGATCAATCTCAAAAGAGAGTCAAAAGTTAAGGACTGACCTCAAAAGAGTGAATCAGAAGTTAGGGATTGATTCCAAAATGAGAATTGAAAGTTAAGGATCAATCTCGA
>NW_018229097.1:4783-7477 GCF_001263595.1 Phalaenopsis equestris
TTAAGGACTGATTCAAAAATGAGAATTGAAAATTAGTGATCAATCTCAAAAGAGAGTGGGAAGATAAGGACCGACCTTAAATGAGTGAATCAGAAGTTAAGGAATGATTCAAAAATGAAAATTGAATGTTAATGATCAATCTCAAAAAAGAGTCAGAAGGTAAGGACTGACCTCAAAGGAGTGAATCAGAATTTAAGGACTGATTCAAAAATGAGAATTGAAAATTAGTGATCAATCTCAAAAGAGAGTGGGAAGATAAGGACCGACCTTAAATGAGTGAATCAGAAGTTAAGGAATGATTCAAAAATGAAAATTGAATGTTAATGATCAATCTCAAAAAAGAGTCAGAAGGTAAGGACTGACCTCAAAGGAGTGAATCAGAAGTTAAGAACTGATTCAAAAATGAGAATTGAAAGTTAATGATCAATCTAAAAAGAGAATCGAAAGTTGAGGACTGACCTCAAAAAGGAGAGAATAAGAAGTTAAGGGCTAATTCAAAAATGAGTGAATCAGAAGTTAAGGACTGATTCAAAAATGAGAATTGGTGGTGTTGAATCAAAAGATATGTGTCGTGTGAAAAGGTTGACATTGTTGAAGAAGATTTGTGAAATTTTGTGAGGTTTTGTGCAGAACATGAAACTCCACGGGGATGTTAAGATAATTAGTGCAGACAAAGATAGTTGTGTTGCGTGAGCAAAGAGTAAGAGACTTCAAAATCGAGAGAATCAACTCAACAGATTTATTTTCTTTTCTTGTTGTTTTTTATCATGTTTAATTTTCAAAATATGTTTTCAAAAATTTAATTTTAGTTGGTTTAATTTCAAAAGAGATATGTTTTATTTATTGTTTGTTGGTTATTTTATTTTTTATTTTATTTCATTTTATTATTATCATATTTTGTTGTTTCGTTCTTTGTTCATTATAATTTTGAAACAACGTATGGTTCATGGCTTTTATCCATCCATAATTGAGGCAATTGAACAAACAGATAAATTTCTGAAAGAAACTTCATTAATCTGCACCAATAAATGCTACAGATCACGTGTAGGATGACGCTCAAAAAGTACAATATGATAACTGCATCAAAGTACATCCAAAATATCTCACGTCAAGTACATATCATAGGCTGAGTATCTCTGATATATATCATATTTGATGTAATGTATTAAAGAGGAAAAGAATCCTTTGACTATCTGTTCTGTTGTGACGAGCTCCTGATCAAGCAGACCTTCTAAGTCATGCTCCAATACAGAGTTCCCTTTGGATGTACTTAGAGGTACAACCCTCTCATAGCTTGTATGGTAGCAGCTCCTCCAGTTCTGGATCTGACTAAAATTTGTTTGGTATTTTGCTATCGTACATCCATCGGAAGGTCCCAAACACCTTCCGGTGTCATACTCCTGGAAGATAGTGTTTGGCGACGTCCGCTCCACTCCCTTTAACACTACCACCGTACCGATAGGTAGTGGAATTTCAACAGCTTCTCTGAATTCACCAAGCCCAATGATGTCAATTTCTTTCCTAAATAAAATGTTGCTTTTACTCATTAATGAGGCCATGTAGAAAGGTCTCACGAAGTCATTGTGGTCTATTTGTGGAGGAATGCAATCACCCTCGTCGTAGATGTTGATAATGCAACTGTTAGGAATGCAGTTAGCGGGCAGTATACTCCACTTGGCCATTCTTTTAATTATCTACTTTAATATTGGCAGTAGTGGATCCACCTGATGATGTCTAAGAATCTTAGGCAGATTCCCTTGTCTGTCGTTAGTAAAATTGTAGCAGCAATCGCACTGGATAGTCATTCTCCCTTTTCCTCGCATCCATTTCCTTGGCTTAGAATAGGTCCTTTCCATGAGCAAGCCTACTTGACCTCTATCCCTTAGGTCAAAAATGTAGTCAAGAATGTTTTGTTTATCACTCTCTAAGAATACCCTGGTGTATAATTCCAATCCTTCCAGTATGTTTATGAACATCCCTTGTACCTCTTTGTAGAATTCAAAATTTCTTTTGTTCACTTTGCTTAGTCTATAATATTATATCTTGCTTATGATTGCCAGCTGTCAAGGAAGTTCCCTTGTTTCAACGGTGGCGGTAACCCAAGCTAGAGTTGACTCTGGCTCTAACAAAATGTATAATTCTGCGTCTGGCGGGACGTATGTTTCTGTACCCCTCGGAACATATGACTCTGCATCCATTGGGACATATGGATCTGCCTCTATCAGGTTAGCAATAGTCTAAGATCCATCATCTGTAGAGGTGTACTCCTCTAAGGTACTGTAATGTTATAGGTGTAAGACATTGCAGTCTAGGCATTCCACGAATGCCCCCATAGCCGATGATCGTGCAGGTATTTCAACGTTGTAAGTACTGCAACCCGTGCACAGAACATCTGAAGTTTGGTCGTATATCTGGCTCTGTAAAAAATTTGGACTCATCATATGTGGCAGGCAAGCTTGAAGAAGTTTCTCTCATGCTTGGATCATAAATTTTCCCCTCAGGATTAGGGGTTAGTAATTTTTCTGCCTCTTTTTGGCGTCTTTTCTCCTCTCGTAAGAAAGCCCTCTGGTTTTGGCGACTAGCATTCCAGAGTTGTGTTCTTCATAGCGAAGCGTCTCACAATCTTTCATTATCAACAACGACCAGACCCTTAGTTGGTGTAGCTATCATGGATGGTAGACGGCTGGGCCCCTC
>NW_018229098.1:0-15677 GCF_001263595.1 Phalaenopsis equestris
TTATCTTTTTCTATTGCAGGATATTTCATAGCATTGGCTATACTAAATTTTACTTCTTGATCATTAAATCTCATTTTAAATTCTCCTTTTTGTACATCTATTAGCTATTCCTATTGCAAGAAATGGTCTCCCTAAAATAATAAGAATCTCTTTATCTTCCTCCATATCCAATACTATAAAGTTTAAAGGTAAAATAAATTTATCTACTTTTACTAGTGCATCCTCTATAACTTCTTTTGGATAAGTTATTGATCGGTTAGCTAATCAAAGAGATATAGTAGTAGTGGAATTTTTCCTAAATCTAAATGTTTAAAAATTGATAAGGGCATAAGAAGCGCATAAGATTGATACTCACTCATAAATCACATAAAGCTTTTTCATAAAACTACAAAAAGGCTTTTGCAAAAAAACTTTTCACCAATAATACAAGTTATAGTAAAACTACCATGATCTTTTAATTTTTCAGGAAGCTTTTTCTCAATAATAGCACTACACTCTTCACTGAGTGTAACGGTCTCGTGATCTGTAAACTTCCTTTTCTTGTTTAGTTTATCCTTCATAAATTTCACATAACTTGGCATTGGATCCAAAGCTTCAACGAAAATAATGTTTATCGTTAACTTGTTAAGGTTTTCCAAAATTTTTATAAATTGTTTATTTTTATTCTTCTGCTTTAGTCGTTGAGGAAACAGAGGTAATGATTTTTTTAAGGGAACCTGTGTTTGTTCATTTTCTTGTTGATCATTTTCCATTTCTTCCTTCGTTTCAATAACTTCAGTTTCTCTTTGGATTCTTGTTTCAATTTCTTTCCCACTTCATAGTTAAATAGCTTTAATTTGCTCTTTATTTTAATCTTTTGGATTAACTTCCACAATACTCAGAAGAATTCTAATAGATCTAGGTGCTAATGAATTTAACCAAGCATTGACTTTATCCTTTAAATAAAAAGGAAAAATTCTAAGCCTAACAACATCATTAGACACTCCGTCATATTTAAATGTAGCACAAATTTCAAGAAAACTAGCAAGATGTAAGTTAGGATCTTCAGTAGGGGATCCTCCAAAATGATTATTTTGTATCATTTGGATAATAACAGGTTTAAACTCAAATGAATTAGCAGCAACATCAGGATTTTGAATAGTTAAATTAATTTCATCTGCTGTCGAGTTTGCATAATCTTTTAAAGGTCTTTGTCGATTCTCATTCATTGGATTTTCTATATTATTTGCCATTTCTTTCAAATTCTTATTATCTCTTTTTTGTTTTAAAATTTTCTAATAGTACGTTCTAATTGTGAATCATAAGATAATAAACTTTGAGATCGAATATTTTGCATAAACAAAAAAGAAAGCAAAGTAAAGTTCTTTAAAAATAAACTTTTAAATCAATTTCTTTTTTTATTTTTAATTTTCTTTATATATATATTTTTTATTTTTATATATTTGTATATATATATTATCTAAATTTCCTAATTTATCAAAATAATTCAATTTAATTAAATTTAACAGTTACCTTCCCTGACAACGTCGCCAAAAACTTGATCCCGATTTTTATATGTAAGGATTTATGAAGTTAACACTACTACAACGCCAAAAACTTGATCATTATATAAAAATTAAGTTGTGTAAAATATATATAATTACATAAAATTAATAATGGGATTCTACGCAAGTATACGTTCCGTTATCAAGTAATAATGGACTTTCTATTTAAGCCTTAAATATCGATCACACGGGGAATGTGTAAGTTAGCAATGATAAATTTTAAGAAGAAATTTACAGAAAATCAAACGAAATCACTGTCAGTAGTTTCGAATGTTGAGATATTAACAAAACTAAATTACTTAACTATTAGCAAAATGAAAATGCAAATTTTTAATAATAACTACTAATCTACTAACTATGTTTATGTGATGAATAATTCTTATGTGAAAAAGCATCATTCCCACTTCAATGAAATTTTGGTGAAAGGAGATGAGATAAATGTTTATAATATGTATTATGACAAATAGGAGCAATTTTAGTTTTCTACCCTGATACAGTGCTTAGAAAATCATTGGTTAATCTTAGGTTTAGTCCCTAAAATCGTGGCTAGGCTAGGAGCATACTGGCTCCCACTCTAGAGCTCCCACTTCCCTTCACCTTAAGGCTAACTCTCGGTTTAGTTTTTAAATAATAAGACAAAATTAGGGATTTTAGTCTGTCACCCTAAAGATTCTCAAATTCTACACCGAATAAAGAATATTTATCTATTTATTTGCAATTAGTTTCTTGAACAAATTTCTCTTTCATTAAATTAAATGTCACCCTCACTCTGTTGTAGAACTGATACTCCATTTCCCGGATCATATGTTTCACAACATATTTTAATAAATAAATTGGCCAGATTGAAAAATAAATTAAGTTCAGAGTTGAAAAATCATCATAATTTATTTTATATTTTAATTTTGGCACATTCATTTTACCTTTTCATTTCACTATATCTCAGAGTAGGGGGAAAGATAGAGGGAACTATTATACTTTATGACAAAGATATGATAAAACACAAATTTCATATGTAACAAAAAGTTCATACAAGACTAAATAAACAAACAAACATATCTGGAACTCTTTCTCAAAGTAAATCCTTTATAGCCTTTCTTTAGAAATGTAGGAAGAAGATCTCCCTCACTTTTCTTTATCTCCAACACTCTCACAGAAAGTATCACACTAATTTTCACCAGAAAAACTCTAAACTATGAAAGTAAAATTGCTAATTGATTCTAATATTGTGGTGGAATGAAGATGGATTATGAAAATGTGGCATGGTGGAACGCTGAAGAGCGAAAAATGAACATAGAGGAGCCCGTTTTCTGATGAAATTCAACTCCAAATAAAGCCCAAGGCCAGTTCTCCAAGAGGTGGCTCCAGAAACTTATCAAAAATCGTCCAAATACATTGAAGCTTCTAGAAATGGAGTTTAAACCGTCTTTGGCGCCGTTGGCACTAGTCTGACACCGTCGGCACTGAGTAAAAATTCTCCAGCTTTTGGTTGTACTTCATCATCGGTACAGACCATTAGCTTTTGGTTGTTCTACATCATCGGTACTGGCCTTGGCGTTGTCGGCGCTGAGTATTTCCTCAAAAACGTCATTTTGACTCCAAATTTCATCCTTTCTTGCTTTCTTTTAGCTTTAAACCCTAAAAATCAATAACCTATAAGAAGACATCAAAATACCATTCATTAAAGTGCAATATCACCAACAAAAGTATAAAATATGACTCTAAAAATGCATATATTTTCGGTGTATCACTAACCCCGGATTTAAGGAACAAAGTTTGGATTAGTCAATTTTCTCTATGCACTCTTAGAGGGTAAAGAATTGGATTGCTCATATTTGGCATAGTACAATTTTTTATCTATTTTAAATGATTTTAAGTACTTCATAATCTATAAACTCATTATAAAAGGGAAGGATGCTTTCTTAAATTTAAACTCTTCATTACAAAACTTTGTTTAGCCTTAATAAGTTTACTTTTATATTTTAGCAAATAACTTAGTTAACATAGTTCTTTTAACTGCATTTCATTTAGCATACAGTAAATTTACTTTATATTCATTTTAAAAACTTAAGTTTTGTAGTTTGAATATCATTTTTTACATTATAACCATAAGAATTTCCAACTCCCTATGAGATCGATACATAGGACACCATCAGAGCCCTATATTAATTAAGTGATATGTATGTTTCCGTTATTATTATGGTTTGGTAGCTTAAAGATTTTAAATGATAAAACTATTTATACTGAATTTATTTTTATTCGGATTGAACTGCATATTTACTGTTGGTGCTGACAAGTGTGCATTGTAGCATTGAAAGATATTTACAATGCACCACAAAACCACACATCAGCTCTCAATTGGGACGAGTGCCAATTTATGGTCGCAGGAGGACTTGTGCTAGGACATAAAATTTTTGAAAGCGGCATGAAAGGGGATCCAGCAAAAATATAAGTTTTTGCTAAAATACCTCCTTCTATTGCAATGAGAGGAGTTAGAAGTTTTCTAGGACATGCTGGGTTTTACAGGCATTATATTAAATACATTTCAAAAACTGCTAAGCCTCAGTGTCAAGTTTTGGAAAAGGACATGATATTTCATTTTAATTAGGAATGCCTAAATGCCCTCAATTTATTAAAGTAAAAATTAATCACTGCACTTGCACATATAATTATTTCATCTGATTAGGAAAAAATATTTAAAGAAATGTGTGGTATTATGCCAATAAAACTCTTAATAAAGCTCAAATTAATTATACTACTACTAAAAAGGAATTATTGATAATAGTATTTGCATTCGTTAAATTTAGATCTTATCTAATTTGAGCTAAATATATTGTGCATTCGATCACTTTGCTATAAGATATCTGATACTGAAGAAGGATGCAAAGCCAAGATTAATTATATAGGTCCTTTAGATGTAGAAGTTTGACTTTAATATAACAAATAAAAAGGGATCTAATAATTAAATTACTAATCTTTTGTCAAAGCTTGAACATGAAAATTCTAAAAATTTTGAAGATGAGAAAAGTGAAAATATTTCTGATGAACAATTATACACTATTTTAGAGTGGCGTGCTCCATGTTATTCTAATATAGTTAACTATATAGTTAGTGATATTTTACCCTACATATTAACATATCACCAAAAGAAGAAGTTCATTCATGATGCAAAATCTTATTTTTAGGAGGAATCATATTTATATAAGAAATGTAAGGATAAAGTTATCTGAAGATGTGTATCATTTGATGTAACCCCAGAAATTATTCAAAATTTCATGAATATGGTTTTGGGGACATTTTGGAGTGGATAAAAATGCATTTAAAATTTTATAATCTAGATTTTATTAGCCTATTTAGGGATGTTAATATTTATGTAAAAATATGTTATAGATGTCAGAGAGTAGATGAAAATTCTAAAAGAAATGAAGTGCCTCTAAATTTAACTTTAGATGTTGAAATTTTTTCTGCATGGGGTTCAAATTTTATGGGACCATTTATACCATTTTTTGAAAATTTGTATATTTTAATTTTTGTGGATTATGTTTCAAAATGGATTGAAGTAGTTAATTTACCCCGTCGTGATGCTCAAAGCAATGAAAAATTTTTAAAGAAAAATATTTTTACCAAATTCAAAATGCTAATAGTTATCATTATAGATGGGGGAAGTCATTTTAATAATATAAGAATTGAAACATTAACTAAGAGATTTGGAATTAAATATAGAATTTTCATGGTAGATCATCCTCAGACCAATTGTCTAGCTGAATTGTCAAATTGTGAAATTAAAAAAAATATTAAATAATATTGTAAATCCTCATAGAAAAGATTGGTCTGTTAAACTTGATTATATATTATGGGACTATAGGACCTCTTATAAAACTCATATAGAAATTTCACCATATAGGCTCATATTTGGAAAGGCTTGACACTTGCTAGTTGAACTAGAGCATAAAGCTTATTGGGTTGTTAAGGAATTTAATTATAATTTGAAGGAGGCTGGCAAGAAACATTTATTGTAATTAAATGAGCTTGAGGAGATTAGAAATGAATCTTATCAAACTTAAAAAAATTATAAGAAAAAGATGAAAAATTGGCATGACAACAAGATTTTATGAAATTAATTTGAGCCTAGAGAAGAAGTTTTAATACTAGATTGAAATTATTTTTTGGAAAACTAAAATTTAGGTGGTTGGGGTCATTTATTGTAATAAAAGACTATCCTTTTGGTGTTGTAGACATTAAATATCTGAAAACAGAATGAATTTATAAAATAAACTGACACAGATTAAAACCTTATATACGTGGAAACAAACCTTTATTCGATGAAGTCCTGATGTTGGGTCAATTTGAGTAAACATAGGATACGTTGGGCTGATGACTTTAAAACAAGTGCTTTGTGGGTGGCAACCCATGGTTATTTGCATGGATTGATTTTGTTGTTATGTTGACCAATTTTGGAGTAATCAAATATATTTGATTAGAGGAGGCTCTTAATACTATTTTAATGATTAAAATAAAGTTGGGATGTGTTAATTAACCTAAGGAGAAGTGGTGCTTATTTAGGCATTGGCGCTTAGGTACCGAAACCTGGTGCCTAAATGCCAGGCTACAAAAGACCGATGCCTAAATGGCAAAATCTGGTGCCTAAGCGCCACTATTAAAAAAATGTCAATAATCCGCCCCTTTTTTATTTTGAACCAATTTTTTCCTATAAAACCATCATAAACTTGCATGGTGAACTTGTATGGTGATCAATTGGACTTCATTTTCTAGGCATGTGAGAACATTTGGGAGGAGGAAGCGAGTGCAAGAAGCAATTTTCCTTCTTTTTGAGACTATGGCATCAAAATCTATAGAAAGTGGAAACAATAAAGCATTTGATAGAAAGAAATTTGTCAACAATGATGTTCAACCTTACTACAATGGATTTCTTATGGGTGAGCATTGAAGGTATTGTTGAGAAGATCAAGAAAATGGAAGAGGATTAAGCATGTATTCAGACCAAAATTAGCAACATCTCCTATCAATTTGATCATCCAGACTGATAGAAGAAGCTTCAATTTGATCATGTTGCAAATTTCCAAGAGATGTTAATAAGGATGTATGAGAAGAATAATTGGATCGGAGAATAGTCTATAGAAGAATTTCCTCAATTTCCATTTTATAACTTGTTTCTTCGTCACGAGCCAATAAATGAGAATTTAAAGGAGAACATTGTTAATGATTACAAGTAGTGGGTTTTACGTGTTGAAGATTTGATATTTCTGTATGCTTGATTTAGTGCTAGCTTCTAATTTGTAGGTGTTTGTGTGTCTGCTTATTTTTTTGCTTTTGTTTATGTATTTGCTTAAATAATGTTGGATTGATATCTGTTGGTTTGCATAGAACTGATTTTTATGTTAGTGTGTTAATATTAATTTTGTGAATTTGATATGTCGGGTTAGTTTGCTTGAATTTTTTAGATTGTCCATATTTAAGGAATCTAGTACTTATGAAAATATAAGTTAGGATATGGATGGAAGATGATTAATTGTTAAAATAATGTTGAAATGAGTAAATGAGAATCCAGAGATCTTAGGTTTGTTTTTCTTTTATTTAAAAAATCATAATTTGCAAAATCTGGGCACGGGTGTCTTGGCGCCTAATCTCCACTTACTTGAGATACAGGGCACCTAAGCGCCAAATCCCTCGCCTAGGCACTAAACCGGCTGAACGGTCGATTTAACCTCTAAAATCTTAAAAATGGCTGATGCGACGCCATTTTTTATGCTTGAGTGTCTTCTTCCTTCTATTCTTCTTCAATGCACTCTAGGGCTTCTCCTACCTTGCAAATCTTGTGGATTTAGGGCCTTAAAATTTCAGATTTCTTCTTCTCCATGTATGATCTACACCTTGCTTAAGAATTTTTCTTCTTTCACTATGAATTTCTTCCACATTGTGAAGATGTCAAACATTTAAAAATTTGGAGAAATAGTTAAAAAAATTCATGGTGGAAAGCTTGTTTCCTTGGAAAATGCTTGTAGGACCATTTAGAACTTATATTTGGAATTTATTTAGATTTTTGTTAGATTTTGAAATGGCTCCTAAAATAAAAAGTGGAAAGGGAAATAAGGTTTATAATTAAAGAAAATTTACAAGTTTAAAAGCACAAGATACATACAATGATTTTCTTTTATCAAAGAAGTTGATTATTGAACGAAGATTTTCTCTTCCTAGAGGTCCTGTAAATAATTTGATTGTAGCACATCACTGGGAATATTTATGTTATTTTACTATTGTTGCAGTTATTTTGGTTGTTTGAGAATTTTATGAGAACTTCTTAGAAGCATCTGATGATGAGTTATTTGTTTGGAAGAGAAAAGTTGAGTTTACTATTGATTGGATCAATGCATTGTACGAGCTTCTTAGTGTATTGGATTCCTTTTATTATGAATTTGATCCTACAGATGTGGGGCTTGATGATATTATTACATTTCTAACCAATGGGCAAGGTGCATGGAAATCTAAGAACGCCCACAAGGTAAATTTTACTTCCTCCATGCTTAATGTTTCATCTAAGGCATGACACTATTTTATATCTGCTTGAATTCTTCCTACGAACCATTTGAGTGAAGTAACCATTTGAGTGAAGTAACCAGGAAGAGAGACACTTTGAATTAGTACAGTCAAAAGATTAGACCTATTTATATTAGCTCTCTCATCTACATGTCCATCGTCAGTTCTTCTACGTGAGGTTCCACTACAGGTTTGGGTTACCCCTCTCTCATATTTACTATGTGTAAACAATCACGAGTTAATTTTGAAGCTTGGGAAGAGTTATTACATCCACTAAAGCGTATCAATAAAGTTAATGTGGATATATATGGAAAGCATGCTACACTTGGAGCATGGAAATCTAAGAATGACCAAAAGGTAAATTTTACTTCCTCCATGCTTAATGCTTCATCTAAGGCATGACACTATTTTATATCTACTTGAATTCTTCCTACGAACCATTTGAGTGAAGTAACCAGGAAGAGAGACACTTTGAATTAGTACAGTCAAAAGATTAGACCTATTTATATTAGCTCTCTCATCTACATGTCCATCGTCAGTTCTTCTACGTGAGGTTCCACTACAGGTTTGGGTTACCCCTCTCTCATATTTACTATGTGTAAACAATCACGAGTTAATTTTGAAGCTTGGGAAGAGTTATTACATCCACTAAAGCGTATCACTAAAGTTAATGTGGATATATATGGAAATCATGCTACACTTGGTTTTAGAGGTCGATCTTCAGATATTCCTTCTACCTCTATCTCCAGACCTTCCACTTCTAGTGTTGCTGCTCCACCTTCTGCAAATTGGGAAGAACATGGTGATCATTATCAGGTGCATCAAAATGATATTACTTTTGTACAGTGTAAATTATGGGAGAATGATGATCGTTGAGTACATTTGGAACAATATATGAAATAGAAAAGTGAGTATCAGTCTAGTTTCAATACTTCCTTGTTGAGCTTTCTGAAAGAAGATTGAAGTGTGGAGCTTGCCTCGTATTCTCATTATCCTACATTTGAACACCAAAAGGCTATGGATAAAGAAGAACAAGAAGAAGATGATGATGATGATGATGATGACGATGATTGTGATGATAGGGAGGAGTAGTGATTCTGAGTCTACATGTGTTTACTTCCATTAGTTGCTACTGAGTTTTATTTGATTATACTGGATAATATGTTGTATATGCTATTATTAATGTGGATTCTAGATGTTTTAGTTGTTACTGCACTAATGTTTACTTTTTTGCTTCAAATTATAAATAACATTCTCTGTGTCGTAAAGTAGTTCTTTTACTTTGAAATTTTTATGCTACACCTGTTTATTTGAGATCTGTTACTTATACACATACTTGTTTTTACTACTTTTACTTGCACAATTTTCATGTTCAGAACCTTGTGATAAATAATAATTCTGTTAAATTTTTCTCTCTTCATACTTATTTTGTACTAAAATATTTTAAACTGTTTAAAAATTTAAGTTTGGGGGAGGGAGGAAAACTTTTAAAAACTAGACATTATATATCCTCAATAAACTATATTTAAAAATTATTTTAAACTTAATCCACGGTATGTGGTGTTATCTTTGGAGAATTATATGTTTGATTCTATGAGTACTATATTAAACTTAAGTAATCTTTTTTTAATGATAAAGGGTCGTTCTAGAGTTAAGATATTTGGTATAAAAGAATAAGAATATGCTTTTACTATTCATAGAAGAAAAAAAAATTGTATTTTTGAAACGCTAAGGATCTTAGATTTACACTCTAAAAAGAATTGAAACTCTGTGAAAAATCATATTTATAATAGTACACAATATCAAGTTAAGAAATGTGAGAAGTTTTCAATTTTATAAGGTGGATAGTGAAGTTCAAAATCATTAAAGGCTGATCCAGATATAATAAACCTCAATTTGAAAAGAAAAAAAAAGAAATTGTTAAAAATGATCCTAAAAGAAAATAAAAGCAAGAAAAGAAAACAGATGAAAAGAGAGTAAAAATCAATAGAAAGTGAGGAGAAGCTTGAGGGAAGCCTAAGTAAAAATTAGCTTCACTTGAATCATCTTAAGGAAGAAACTTATTTACATTTCTAAACTTATTTTCAATTTTAAATGTATTAGTCAAATTTTTACTAGTATAGTTCTCATATAATTCTATGTTTTAATTTTTCTAGGATTCTAAGTTTGACAAAATACAATTATTTTCTTAGTGAATAGAAGATCATATTCCTAACTTCATCTCTATATACCCTTATACTCCAGTTATAACCAGATTTATTAATTTTTCTTATGAATTATCACCTAAACCTTTAAGGGGCAAAACTTGGTGGTAGACCTGTACGTGAAAACAAATGAGCCCAAAGCCATGGCGTCAGAATCTAACACCTAGGTATCAGGTAGTACACTGGGCTTCTAGAAGGTTGGTGACTATGCGCCACAGTTGGGCGCATAAGCGCCAAAATCAGTTTTGATAATTATGCGTTGAATTTGGATGAATTTTGAAGGGGCATCTAAAGTGACAATTGGGGATTTTGAGATTTATCATATAAATAAGCCAAAAGAACGTGGAGTTGAAGGGAGGTGAGTGTGTGTCGTGTGGTGTGTGTGTGTGTTTGAGGGAGAGCTTTTAGTGTGCGTGTGTGTGTGTGTGTGTGTGTGTGTCTTCGAGTGAAATTGTAAAGAGTGAGGAGAAATCCTAAAAGGAACTTTGAAGGATTTGCTTGAGGAGAAGTTTAACATAAGTACTTTGTAATTTAGTTTGAGTTTTGTTTATTTTGTGAACTTGAATTATTATATAAATCATGTTTTGTTGTGTTATCCCCATGATATCTAAGTAGTATTCTTTATCTTTCTGTTAGCAATAAGAATTAATTTTATGTAGGATTAGAATTGTTTAAGATTTCTCTTGTTCCACATTTATGATGAATCATTACTTCATACTTAATTTACATATTCAATCTGCCTGATTGGTATGTTAAGTCTTATTGTGAAGCAATAATGACCCGAGAGGGCTATATATTCCTCAACTAGTAAAGATCACATTAATCTGGTGGGTGATAAGGTATCCAATTTTTTAATTCAAATAGATAGAGAGATAGGTTTTGATGGATTAAAGTTGGTGATTTTACAGTGATAGGCTAGAACCTTAACCAATTTGATATAGAATTTGGAACTTAAGGACCGATTAGTGCTAAAGAGAGGGCACAGTGGGTAATCTAGGGTAACAGGCTAGAGCATATTGAGCATAACCTTAAAATTAGGAACTTAACTCTAGTTTAACCAAAGTTATTTATACACTCGAAAAAGGATAAAGATTATGATTACTCCTATTTGTCACAAAACTTCATTTAAACCTTTAAATATTTGGTTCCTACACTAACTATGATCTCATTAAGAGGGAAAATACTTTTACATAATTTGAACTTTTTTTCATTTAGCTAGTAAAGAAACACTTAGCATTTTTGTTAAAATTTGAAATAGGATTTGCAGGAATTGGTTATTTAATTTTGACACATAAACTTGTGATCTGATTTCCTAGACAATTGTTTGGAGTTTAAGTAAATTTTTACTAAGTTCATAAAAGAGTTTTCACTTTCTCCGTGGAATCAACAATTGTGGCATAAAAAGAAAGTCATATATTACTTGAAATGATGAGTGCACTTGCATAGTATCCCTAGTGTGTAAAATTAAATTGTGGAAAGAAAACGAGAATTATTTGATACAAAACATTCAATTAATAATTTAACATTGCACTACTGCTATTACATCAATTTTTTGGTGTTATTTTTTTAGAATGAAATTGAGGTAATAACACACTAAGAAGGCACACATTGCTTCGAGGATTATGCTACGAGAGAAGTAACAAATGATATGAAGTTCTTGGACATTTTAGCAATACTAAGTGAATAAGATAGGAATATAAATCTCGGGACGAAATCCACGTGACATATTTGACACAATCATGTCCTCATCATGTCTTTGTCACTAACGTTCTACTTTGATAGTTCCTAGATTTTTCCTAAAGTAAATTATTGAAAAACCTATTTTTGAACATGGATTTACTTGATTGGATGAAAGGTAGATGCCAAACTTCAACTAAGGTTGTAGTGTAGTGTCTATTAGCCTAAGTCAAGCGCCTAGGTGCCTGACTATCTAATTGACATAACTAAAAGGTCTCTTACATGCTTGGACACAGAGCTCTCAAGTTGGGGCTTTAGCATGACACTTAGCACATGAATTGAGCATCGGGCAACCTAAGGGTGGTGCTTTATCCATAGGCATTTTCCCTAGTGTCTTCATTCCTCCTAGACCACTAAATCATTTAAAAAGTATTTTTAGAAATTCTTTTATTCATTTTGTTATATTTTCATCGTGTACATACAATATTAGAATTTGAAGTATTTATGTAGCTTTAATTTTTAAATAATATGCAAATAATTTAATTAGCAAATCTAATTTTGGCTCCAAATTTAAATTTCACATGGCTATCAAAACTCTTTTGCATGTTAAAAACTAGTTATTGAAATACCAGAATTCCTAAAAAATTAGATAAATCAATTTGGCCGACACAAAGACGACGTCTTATTTGTCCACATTGTCGAGGAACATAAACTTAATTTTTTAATAAAAGTTTAATATCTTATTCTCCCATTCATTTTATAAATGCTCTCTAAGGATACAAAAGAACTGAAGATCTAAATGCACACTTTAATCAAAAAATCATACAAAAAGATCAATATAGACACAAATTCACTAGCTGCATTTTAAGAAAACTCAATAGTTTAGCTATAAAGATACAATAAGTGATGATCCCGTAGAAATTTCTTATAACGCTTTGCGCTCTAGATCCCCATCTATTATCTATATCTCAAGATGAGCAAAAGCATGGTTTTTAATTTATGTGTTCTATATGCCTTATAAATATAGTAGATTTTATCTTCTCTATTTACAACTCAAGCCCTTGTCATTCCATTTGTGTCCCACACAACTCATGGATAAACCTATATCTATCATAAAGAAACTTTTATGATAGCATTTGTTAATGGAGCCTGTGATGACTTCCTCACACAGTCCCGCCAAATCTCCCTCAAGTGGTCCTGCCAAAGCTCTCTCCCTCACGTGATTTTCTCATGCAGAAACACGGCATTGGGAATTACCTTTCTAATGCTTTTAAGCCTCTTATAAATAGCAGAAGAAAATGCCTGCTAACAGTATCCCCACCTAATCCTCTGTGGTGTGAAGGTTACAAGGAAATAACAGAAATTATTTGCAAGGCTCACAGGAAAGAAGAAAAGGATGTTTTCTTCTTGGATTTTATCTTCTTTATGTGGCTCACTATAGAGAGGAAGGAAGAGAGGACGAGCGAGAGAGGAGAGAGAGAGAGGGAGAGAGAAAAGAAGTGATTTCTTGTAAATGTTCAGGTGATCGACAGGAGTTATTCCTCAAGTTAATAAAATCCTTTGCAGCTCCGTAGTTATAGGCAATTTGTCGAACTATGTAAATCTGTGTGTTTCTGCAGTGCTTATCTATTTTGCATTTTTCTTGATCTGATTTTTTGCTTTATTGTCGTCGTCTTTTCACAAAAATTGGTATTAGAGGCAAGTTCGAGGTTGAAAGGAAGAAAAATGGTCATAGATGAAGTGATGACATCAGGGATCGATAAGTTCAATGACACAGATTTTGGTTATTGGATGATGCAGATAGAGGACTAGCGCTATGAGAAGAAACTTCACTTGTCTTTGCTGGGAAAAAAACAGGAAAATATGGATGAGGTGGAATGAAATATGTTAGATCGACAGGTTCTAGGGTTGTTCGATTGACCCTATCAAGATTCATTCCCCACAATGTCATCAAGGAGAGGACTACTGCAGATCTCATGACGGCTTTATTAGGTATGTATGAAAAGCCATCTGTGAATAACAAGCTGCACCTGATGAAAAAGTTGTTCAACCTGAAGATAACATAAGGTGCGTCTTTTTCTCTACACTTGAATGATTTCAATACTATCACAAATCAATTTTTGTCCATCGAAATTGATTTTGATGATGAGATACGTGTGCTGATATTGCTGACTTCTTTGTCAAATTGCTGGGAAGCCATGAGGATGGTAGTTAGCAGTTCTGAAGGTAAATATAAATTGAAAAATGATGATATTCGTCATTTGATTTTGGATGAGGAGGTGCACAAGAAAGATTTTGGCGAGATCTCGGGTTTGAGTTTGGCACCGATTGTTGTTTCCACAGGGAGATCACAAGATAAGAACCCAAATAAAGGAAGATCAAAATAAAAGTCTGGCCAGCAGGCAACCTGCTGAAATTGTGCAAGGCTGGCCACCTAAAAAGGAACTGCAGTAATCCTAAGAAGAAGGAGAATGATGGAACTAATGTTGTAACTAAAGAGATACAGGAGGGACTATTGCTGGTAGTTCACAGTTTTGTTGATGAATGGATACTGAATTCAAGGGCTTTCTTCCATACATCTTCCCACTAGGAGTTAATGCAGAACTATGTTGCAAGTAACTTTGAGAAGGTATATTTGACTGATGAAAAAGCTCTAGATGTGGTAGGGACGAGAGACATCGATATTGCACGCCCTAATAAGAGCGAATGAACTTTGTAAGAGGTCATGCAAGTTCTTGAGTTGAAGAAAAATCTCATTTATGTTGGGCAGCTTAATGAGGGTGGTCATTCAATGGGGTTCTCAGATAGTACCTGGATGGTTACCAAAGGAGCATTAGTACAGACTCAGGATAAGAAAACCGAGACACTGTATATGACTATATGTATACTCAGGCGTGATCACATAAGCCAGAGGTGCATTATGGGGAAGGAGAAGAAGGTCAGTTTCTTGAAAAGTGGTAGAGTGCCAAAAGTAGGAAAACTGAATCTTGTACAGACAGATGGTGGAGAACCAGAGAGCTATAAAGAAATATTGTAAGATGAAAATTTGAGCAAGTGGGAGTTGTCCATGAAGGAGGAGATGGATTCCTCGCCAGGAAATCAGACTTGGGAGCTGACAGAACTTCCATTAAGAAAGAAAATAGTGCTCAACAAGAGGGTGTACCAGGTGAATACTGTGCTTAGTGGCAGTAAGAGGTACAAAGCTGTACTTGTTGAAAAAGGCCTTCAACTGAGGCGAGATATTGCTCATGCAGTGGGAGTTGTAAGCAGATACAAGAGTAACCCAGGAAAGTGCTTGCAGATACATGACTTTGTTGATGTTGATATATCGACGGAGGGTGTTACTCTTGAAAAGTTGAAGTTATGCTTGACTTCAATTGGTCTTCTAGCATGAAAACTGGGGGTTTGTGTTGCAGAGGTGGAGGATATCACGTTTGAAGAAAAAGTCGGTACAACCAGCAGATGATGCAGTCTGAAGGTGGTGCATTCCGTGTCCCAGTATCCAAGTGGGAGAATTGTTAATGGAGCCTGTGATCACTCCCTCACGCGGTCCCGCCAACGGCCCCTCATGCAGTCCCTCAAATCTCCCTCACACGGTCCCGCCGAAGCTCTCTCCCTCATGCGGTTTACTCACGCAGAAACGCGGCATTGGGAATTACCTTTCCAATGCTTTTATGCCTCTTATAAATAGCAAAGCAAA
>NW_018229099.1:0-922 GCF_001263595.1 Phalaenopsis equestris
TATCGCACATGGAATTGTAAAGCTACAAGGATCCTTAAGCTTTTCAGAAAGCTTCTTCTAAATAATTGCACTTCACTCCTCACTAAGTGCAACAGGCTCATTATCTTTAAACATCCTTTTCTTGTAGACAATATCCTTCATAAACTTTAGATAGCTTGACATTTTTTCTAAGGCTTCAAGAAATGGAATATTAATTGTTAGCTTCTTAAAAATTTCCAGGAATTTTGAATTTTGCATATCCAACTTCTGGTTACAAAGTCTCTGAGGAAATGGAGGTGGTGTTTTTTCTAAGTTAACTTTAAGTGCAGAAATAGGTATTTCAGAATCTTTTGGAGTATCCTCTTTTGTTTCTTCAATTTCTTCTCTCTCCACTTCAGTTTCTTTTTGAACCCTACCTTCCAAATCTCTTCTGCCTCTAAGTTTAATGGCCTTTACTTGCTCTTTATTCTGGTCTTTCGGATTTGTTTCAGTATTACTAGGAAGTGTTCCTTAGGATCTATTAATTACTGAATTTACAATTTATCCCAGTTGATTCTCAATATTTCTAATTGTAGCTCCTTGACTTTGTAACTGTTTTCCCATTTGTAACTCAACTTCTTCTCCTTAAATTGTGTATTACTATCGAAACTTGAAAAATAAGTAGACCTATAGTTATTATTCCCTTGGTTGTTCCAGTTTCCTAATGATTTTCCTTGATTGTTCCCCAATTGCTGATTATTACCACCCGTAATATTATTCCAATTAAAGTTCTTAAGCGTTGTGAAGAAACAAATTTAGTCCTTAATTGGGAAAAATGTCAATTTATGGTAGCAGGAGGAATTATATTAGGACATCAAATATCAGAAAATGGTGTGGAAGTAGATCCTACTTAAATTCAAGTGATCACGAATTTACCTTATCCAATGAATGTAAGGGAAATTAG
>NW_018229100.1:0-703 GCF_001263595.1 Phalaenopsis equestris
GAGTCATTCAAATAGGAGATTTATAAGCAGTCCTGCAAGCCCATAATGTGGTATTCAGTCTAGTGAACAAATCTATTCTACGAGGGCTTACAGTCTTTTCAAGTATTTATTTAATCTCTCTATTAGAAACTTCAGTTAACCCACTGGTTTGAGGACGATAGGCAGTAGACATTCGATGAATAATATTAAATTTTTCTGCCAATCTCTGAATATATTTATTTCTAAAATGGGATCCTCTGTTAGTGATAATCATTCTAGGTATTCCATATCCAGTGAAAATATTTTTCATTAAAAATCTTAAAACACTTTTACCATCACAACGAGGTAAAGCTTGTGCTTCAATCCACTTAGAAACGTAGTCCACTACAATTAATATATATAAGTTCCCAAATGAAGGAATAAATGGTCCCATAAAATCTAATCGCCAAACGTCAAAGATCTTAACTTCCAATATGAAATTTAAAGGCATTTCATTTCTTTTAGAAATATTGCCTACTCGTTGACATGGATCACAAGTTTTTATATATCTATAAACATCTCTAAAAGCTTGTAAAATTTTATAAGCAGTTTTATCAATCCCAAAATGTCCTCCAAATTCAGAATCATGACATTTCTGAATGATTAGCTTAGTTTCTTCATAAGGTACACATCTTCTCATTTTCAGATCTTTACAATGTTTATATAAATAAGGCTCATCCCAAAA
>NW_018229101.1:0-862 GCF_001263595.1 Phalaenopsis equestris
AGTGAGACAAGTTGATCTCCCATCATCTCTCTCTCCTCTCTCAATTTATCTCTATCATGTGAGAAAGTTAGAGAGAATAGAAATTGAGAGAGTGAGTAAGGAAGATAGATAATAGTGATGTAGAGTTTGAAAGAGAAAGAGAGGAAGATATATTGAAAGTACGAGAGAGATGTAGAGCTCGAGAGAAATATAATAAATAGAGAGAATGATAGATAACAAGGGAGAGAGAGTCAAAAAAGGAGAGAGGAAGAGAACGAGTGGGAGGGAGAGAAATCTCAAAAGAAAGGGAGAGGGAGAGGGTGAAAGAGAAATGAGAATAAGAAAATATTATGATAGAGCGAGATAGAGATGGAGGCAAAAAAATATTGGGAGGGATGGAGATTCTCTCTCTCTTAGGTAGAAAGAGGGGGAAAGAGGTAAGAAAGAGATATGGGGAAGGAGGCACATAGGGAGAGAGAAAAGAGATAGGAGATAGAAGGAGAGAATGATTTCAAGAGTGTGAGTGATTTCAAGAGTGTGAGAGTGTGAGAGAGATATATAAAGAGAAATAAAAAGAGAAAGGGTGAGCAAATAAGGGAAATAGTGCGTGAGAGAGAGAGAGTTAAAGTGAGGGATTGAAAGAGATAGAGAAAGAAAGAGGGGGTAGAGAGGCAAAATGTGAGAGGGAGGGAGGGAGAAAGAGTAAGAGAGTGAGAGATATGAGCAATGACGAAGAATAGGAGTGAGGAAGATACAGAGAGATTGAGAAAGAGAGAAATGAGGGAGTTAGAAGAAGAAAGTGAGCATGAGAGAGAACGCGAATTGTTAGAGAGAAAGAGAGAATGAGGGAGAGAGAGCAAGAGAAAGAGAGAGAAGTGTGGGA
>NW_018229102.1:0-408 GCF_001263595.1 Phalaenopsis equestris
ACCGTTTATAGAAGAGAGGAAAGTCTATGGCTTGAAAGGAGATTTTATGTGAGGTGTTTTGAGTGTGGCGTGTGTGTGTGTGTGTGTGAGTGAGTGGCATGAGAGTGAGAAGAAGGAAAGGGAGAGAGAGAGAGAGAAATTCAGGGGCTTGGAGATTTTCTTCAAGGATTGTAAGAGGAGAGGGAAGGTGACATATTTCTTCTTCATTACATTTCAAGGAGAGAATTGAGAGTGCTTGTAAGGAGAGAAAGGGTTGAAGAGAACTTCTAGGGATTTGCTTGGGAAGGATTGTGACATAAGTTGTGTCTTTTATTTATTTTCTTTTGCAAACTTATTTTTATTAATGAAACCTGTGTTTTGTCGTATCCTACTAATGAATTCAAAGTAGTCTTCTTTATCCTTCTCCCT
>NW_018229103.1:0-359 GCF_001263595.1 Phalaenopsis equestris
TCAATTCGATGAGGCTCCTCTTCAACGGGTGTGTTCTTAGGAGTCTAGGCTTTGATGGAGCTTCGAACTTATCTATTGAGATTCCTACTTTGAGTCCGGGTCAGTGGTACAGTCCTTGAGCTCGACCTGATTTCAAATACTGCTGGTGGGACAGTTAATCCCTCAGTCGGGTCTTCAACGACCATCACTTCTTTCTCCTTGGCTGCAGTAGGGATAGCAGGCTTGATGGGTGTCGTGACGGCAGTAGCTTTAGCCTTCTTGCAAGCAGGGAAGTCTTGAAGGCAGTTCAAGCTGAATTTTGCAGACGATTCTTGCATTTCCAAAAGCAGTGATCTTCATTACCACGAATGGGGATTTCC
>NW_018229104.1:0-982 GCF_001263595.1 Phalaenopsis equestris
TTCCAACTGCAAAAGGAAAAGGAATTCTGTATGAAAGAGATTTAATAGCTGATTTTGATATTCCAAATTATACATTTGAGATTGGATCTTCTTCTAAGTCTGCTCCACTGACGCGTTCCCAAAGGAGGAACCGCAGGAGGAGAGAGTTGAGGATTCAGAAGGCACAAGCATCCAAGCTAGCTTCAGTACAAGAAACTTCTTTGCTGGAAGATGAACTAATGGAAACTTCACCCCACCTTAAACGAAGCAGGTTTCACCCTCTGTCTGCTACCACTGGAGAGGAAAGTATTCGTAAAATTGCTGCCAGATTGCCTTCACCACCTCATTATCGGGGAGAGAAAAGAAAGAAATCTGAGACACTCACGCAGATTTGCTATGTTTTTGAAAGAATGGCACGGAAAGACAATTGTTCAGTAGCTGAAATTTTGAGAAGGATGGGGTGCGCTGTCTCCACATCAATGAAAATTAAGATATTGGAGGAATGTGAATCTGCTCGGCAAGTTCATAGACCCGCCAAAAAACCTAAGGAGGTACCACCACCACGGATTTCTGCCAAACTCCGATTGGGGGAACGAATAGTCACCAACGCTGCTACCAGATTTAATACCACGAGACAAAAATCATATGAGTCAGGATCAGGATCAAGATCATCGCCCTTGGTGGGTGGTAAGAGATTGCCTACTGTTGCATCTGATCTGCGCACTAGGGCCTCTACTTCTCTTCGCCGTATTGATGACATCAACGAGACACCTCGTCTTCAGTCATCAGTATCTCAAGGGAAGGTTTGGAAGCCTAAGGGCGCTAGTCAGAAGTCATCAGCAAGTGCAAGAAGCTCTCACCCCAGGGAAGAGCCCAAATCCAGAATAGAAGTTGTCACACCGAGATCTAACACAAAAGGTTCACCAAGGTCCACCAATTGATTTGAAAGTTATTAAGGGTGATTCAAATGAAAGCACCTTGGAGAAGCTTAGGCTTGATGTTG
>NW_018229105.1:0-690 GCF_001263595.1 Phalaenopsis equestris
TGTGTCGACTTCAGAGATTTGAACAAAGCGTGTCCCAAGATGAATTTCCGCTACTGATACCAGAAATGATGGTGGATATCGCTTCGACACATGAAATTTTCTCCTTCATGGATGGATCGTCGGGATACAACCAAATCAAGATGGATCTCGAAGATGCAGCACTTAAAGCCTTCCTAACACCTATCAAGATTTTTTTGCTACACAGTGATGTCGTTCAGTCTAAAGAACGCCAGAGCAACATACCAATGTGCAATGACAAAGATTTTTGACGACCTCATTTATAAATCAAGTGGAATACTACGTGGATGATTTGGTCATCAAGAGAAAGCAAAAAATAGTCCATTTGTATGATTTGAGAATCGTGTTCGAACGGTTGTGACGGTATGACCTTAAAATGAATCCCTTAAAGTGCGCCTTTGGCGTTACCTCAGAAAATTTCTAGGATTCATTGTCTGTCATCGGGGAATTGAGATCGACCCGGATAAGATTAAAGCTATCTTGGAAATGTCTCCTCCCCCTTAAAGCGACTACGTTCATTCTAAGGAAAGTTGGCATATCTGAGACACTTTATTTCTAATCTCTCAAGTAGGTGTCAGCCCTTCTTCGCATTAATTAAAAAGGATGTTAAATTTTTTTTGGGACAAGAAATAACAGTGGGCATTTGAGGACGTTAAGCAATATTTAATGACA
>NW_018229106.1:0-3126 GCF_001263595.1 Phalaenopsis equestris
TCTTTTATAGAGCGAATAGTTCATCTTCTTCTTCTATGCATCTCTTCCTGATTGGCCTTGTACCTCTTTTTATTATATAATATATGGCAGCAGAGGATCATTTGGCAAAACATACGTTTATTACCAATTTTACTACTTGCGCTTTAATTCATTAACATGTTGACATTTGTTAAAGAGTCATTATGACATGATATTATGACTTGTTTTGACGCAAAAATCTGTGTTAGTGTCTTGGTTTTAGAGAAGAATTGTCTACAAAATATGTAATTAAGAAAATTTTAATTTAAATGCATGTGTTTTTAGCTCTTAAATTTTATAATATTATAAACATAAAAAGGCATGAAATGTATTTTTTGTATGCATATACAAAAGACTTTGGTTTTGATGCATTCATCTTTTTTGATCTGTGATGGAAAAGGAAAAGGTTTGTTTTAGGACTCAAAAGGTGTGGTTAATGAACATGCATAAAGGCACAATATATATTTTAAAATAAAGATTAATATTTTATTGTATATTTTAAATAAATAATATTATTTACAAGATATGTATTTTTCATATATAGTAATTTCCATTATTAATGCATTGTTATAAATGAATTTATTTTAAAATTATAATGGCATTTTTTGTTTTGGAATATTTTCATGTTAAAGGAAATGAATGCTCTATAATAATTAAATTCTTTCTTCTATAATAATTAAATTCTTTCTTTATTTTCATTATGTAGCTTATTTAAAGCTTTAACCTCCAAAAATTATCTAGCTTGCAACCAAGTGATCGTTCCTTTACATACAAAACATTGGTGAAATCATTACTACAACATATTTTATAGAAGAGGGGCATCCTTACATTCAGTTATAAATTGTGAAACCTTTGCTTTTTAACTCTTTGATACCATCTTCCAAAAGTGCTCCGGTGTTTTGGCTTGAATAAGAGTAGAATCGACAATTATAAAATTTAATTAATGTTGATACAAAGGACATCGAATGATACAAAAGTTCAACAAGTACGAAAATGTAGATTAAGATAAAGAAAAATTACTTAAAATTCATGAATGATGAAACGCTTATAAGTGCTGGTGTGAAACAATTTTTTTTTAAAAAAAATTTATTTTATTTTGTTTACGTCTACACATCTATTTACGATCAAAATAATGCAGCAATCAATATATAAAATATAAGTAAAAAGTAGGCATTCACAAAAATACGCTCATTCTGCAGACACCGAAAAAATAATAATTTATAGCAGCCCTATTTCTTCAAAGCAACATGAACATTTTACAGTTGAATCAATCCAAAGAATATAAAACTTACATAAACAAGCATGAGAATCAAGCAAGGAATTTTATATACATATGAGAAGCAAGATTAAACCAACTTTGTGCAATATTAAACTCATATCACCCCAACAATTGAAGTTTCAATTTCCATGCTCAAAAGTGAAAGGTATTCAAAGAGGTGATAAATAATCAAACATGTGAATCAAAATCCATAGTTTCATAAAATCCTTGCATAACAAACATTCATAATAAAAAACATAACATAAGAGATAAGAAACTTACCACTCAAATTACTACTAATTTAAATGAAATTTTGTTGACCTCACATTTTGCTGAGGTCCAGTCTTTCTTCCTTAGAAGCATAGGATTTAGCCATAGGACTTTTCTGTTGACTATTTCTAGAGGAATAATGATTGAAACCTTCCCCATTAGAAATTCCAAATGCCTCTTTGCTCTCTTGAAGTTTCACATGTTGATTCTAACCTCTAGCACTTAGTTAGTGGAGCTAACATGGGGGAGCTCAAGAAGAGTCCCCATAGGACTATCTAGCCTTAAGATTAGCCTTGGGTGGTGTGGTCTTGGTCAGTCTTGCACACACACACTTGAACCCCCTCACTTTCACTCACAACCCAAACCCTTAACCAATCATACTTAGTTTGATCCCTTCCTCTTTTGGAAATTCATGTGGATGGTCCACCAAACCCTTAGCTCTAGGCTAGAGTTTGGCTAAGACCAACATATGGAGGATCCAAAATGGGAGCTCTCTTGGTCTCATGGCACCATAAGGGTAATTTTGTGATTAACATATTCCCATTGAACCCCAATTCTACCAAAATACCCAATTTTGGCCTTTTGCCCTCAAACTTTTCCAAAAATTACCAAATTTCCCCTAAAACCCTAAAATTTCCAAAATTACCCAAATTCTCAAATTTTCTCCAAAAAAAAATTTCAAACCATTTCAATACACCCAAATAGCCCAAAACACCTTAAAATTTTCAAAATCCCCAAAATACTCCAAACTTTCCCAAAATTACCAAAATGTCCACCATGACCCAAAAATTCCCAAAACCTCCCAAATCATTTCAAACCTCCCCAAAACGATTTATAGCCATCTATTGGGCCCAATTTGACAAAATTGGCAAATTTTAACGCAAAATTCCAATTTTATCCCTAAATGCCTAAAGTCTCCAAATCCATCCCAATTTCCACCAAATTGATTTCAAACTTTCCCAATTTTAAATCCAAATCAAATTTCATCATGAATAAACCCAATTGAAACCAATTTCAAGCCCAATTGAATCTAATTTCAAACTCAAATTCCAAGCTCAATTTAAAACCCCAATTTGACCATAAGCCAAAATCTCATCAAATTGAACTCTGTAACCCTCCAATTTTCTCAATTTTGGATTCTAAACTCTTCATGACATTCCGCTAAACCAAATTGAACCTTCAATTTGCCTTGACTTAAATCCAAACCTAGCCCAAATCTAATTCAAGCTAAAAACCCCCAATGTTGGCCCAAACTTCAAATTCCTCCATTTGAACTTCATAACCCCTCAATCTTCAACCTAATTGATTTCCAAATGCCTTGCATCAATATCCTACACCAAATTGATCATTCAATTGAGGCTAATCCAAGCTCTATTAAAGCCCAAACATAAGCCCAAGCCAAATCCTAGATTTTGAACCCAAACCCTAAACCCACTTAGAGCCACTTGGTCTAACCCAAGTTGGTCTAACCCAAGTTGGACTACCATAAGTGCCATTTAGACTCAAAGGACCAACCTAGATTCTACTAGCCCACCCTAGAGGTGCCATGGGCCAAGGGTCCCATGATTTAGGGGATCTCT
>NW_018229107.1:0-311 GCF_001263595.1 Phalaenopsis equestris
TTCAGTACATGAAGTTGGTATCCATGAAGATGTTGTTTACTACACGCCTTCAAAGAAGACTGTCTTCTCGCGCGAGATTTTGACAAACAAAGATGAAAATTCAGGAGAATCACAAAAGGGAGGCCATACAACTCCACTTCAACAATCTTCTACCACTCCCTTACAACGAGTTGGTGGAGGTTCTTTTAGTTCACGCACCCGAGGTCGAGGCCGGGGACACGGACGAGGAAAGATCAATTTAATTGTTAAACGGACTAGGCCAACTATCAACATTGGTGATGAAGACAGTTCTGAAGATGAAATAATGATGA
>NW_018229107.1:540-1014 GCF_001263595.1 Phalaenopsis equestris
TAATGGAATTGCCTTTTGGTTACTTCTCACCTTGTGTTCAAAAGTTAATTCAACAGGGACACTTACCAAAATAAATGCCAAAAGATAAATTTCAGCTTTTTGAAAAACTATGGAATGCTAAAAGTCAAACTTCCCAATTTAAAAGAAGGTCTCAGATTTGGTACAATTGGAGCAGTCGATAATTCTGAATTCTGCATGGTTGTTTCTTGTGGGTCAGAAGAGGATTGCCTCGATGTGGAGGATGACTCTGCTGATCAACCAATAGAAGATGCTCCGCCAGAATTTGAGAAAGAAATTAAATCCACTCTCGATGAATTAAAAGAGATTAACCTCGAGACTGAAGAACGACCCCGACCTACATTTATAAGTTCTCTACTTGATGACAAAGAATCTGCATAATTGGTCAAACTATTAACAAAATTAAAGATTGTTTCGCATTGAGCTACGATGAAATGCCAGGGCTATCAGCAGAGG
>NW_018229108.1:0-1378 GCF_001263595.1 Phalaenopsis equestris
AGATTGAGGGAGGGAGAGAGTGTGTGTGTGTGAGAGAAGGAGAGAGAAATAAGGAGATGGAGAGAGAGTGTGTGTGAGAGTGAGGGAGAAAGCGTTGAAGAGTTGCTTAAAATGTAGACAGATAGGTAGAGAGTGTGAGAGAGAGGGGTGGGAAAGATGAGAGAAAGTGAGAGAGAGTGAGGAATAGTAAGTGAGAGAGAGAGAGAGAGCAAGAAATCGAGTAAAAGTAAATGAGAAGAGAGAAAGGATTAGAGATAGGAAGAGAGTTCAAAAAAAATGGAGAGAGAGATTGCAATAAGGTGTCAGAGAGAGCTAGGAAAAGGGCAATAAGAGGCTAAAAGTGAAAAGCTGCAGGTGATGAATAGGCCAAGTGGGGGTGGGAGGTAGGGAGAGATAAAGAGACGAGACTACAAGAGAGAGATAGAGGGAGACTGAGAGAGAGATAAATGGAGCGAAAGAGAGAATGAAAAAGAGAGGGAGAATTAGAGGAGAGAGAAGAGAGAGCGGGAGATGTAGAGTGAAAGAGTGGGAGGGAGAGACAAACAAAGGTTTGAGAGAAGAAAGCGAGAGAAAAATGAGGGAAATAAAGAGAAAAAGGGAGATCAAGAGGGAGAGAAAAAGGGATGTGGTGTGGGAGTTTTTGAGGGTTAGAATGGGGAAAGATATGAGAGATAGAGAGTGAGAGAGAAAGAATATAGAGTGATAGGGATAATAAGAGAGAGAGATAGAAAAAGAAAAAGAGTGTTAGAAAGGGATAACGGAAAGAGAGACAATGAGAGCAAGTAACGGGGAGCAAACAAATAGATTCAAAGAATGAAAAGATAGAGAGAAAGAGGGGTGTAATTGAAAGAGAGAGTGACTACAAAAGATAGATAGAGAGATACGCAAGAGTGATGGGGAGAAGAGAGAGAGAGTAAGAGAGGGAGAGGCAGGGAAATAGAAAGAAAGAGAGAAAGAGAGGGGAAAGAGAGAATAGAGATAAGAGAGATAGGGAGAGAGGGAGGGATAAAGAGGTAAAGAGAGCAAAGGAGGGAAAGGGGGATTAAGACAGGAAGTAAGAGAGAGAAGGATAAAGATAGAGTGATGAAACAACAGAGGGAGAGGGAAAGAAAGGACTAAAGTGACAAAATTAAAAGGAAAGAAGGAAAGGAGGGCAGGAGAGAGAGAAAGAGAGTGAGAGAGGGAAGAGAAAAGAGTTTGAGAGAAATGGAGACAGAGTTGGAAAGGAAAAAGGGATGGAGTGAAAGATAGATAGAGATAGAGAGTGCAAAAGATGGAGTGCAAGAGAGGAATGGTGAAACTACGAGAGAGAGAGGGTTGGAGTTAAAGAGAGAGAGAGACTGCAAATGATGGAAAATACGAGAGAGATAAAGTGAGA
>NW_018229108.1:1945-3207 GCF_001263595.1 Phalaenopsis equestris
AAGAGAGAGTAAGAGAAATGTGTGAGGAGAGAGGGACAAAAGAGGGATCGAGATAGAGAGAAAGGGGAGAGGGACAGAGTGGGGGATAGGAATGGGAGAGATAGTGGAAGGGAGAGAGAAAGAAGAGAGAAAAGTGAGGAAGCAACATAGAGAGAGAAAAGGAAGGAGAGACAGAGAGAGATGTAAGGTGAGATATTAGGAGAGAAATAGATGGAATTGAAGGTGGATAGAGGGAGAGTGAGGTGAAGAAGTAGGGAATGGAAGAGAGAGGGATGAAGATCGATAGAGAGAGCAAAAGAAAGCAGAAGTGAGAGAGTGAGGGAGGGAACGAGTGATAGTGAGAAAGGAAGAGAGTGATCGAGAGAGAGAGAGGGAGAGAGTATGAAAGGGGAAGGAGAGAGAATAAAAACAAAGAAGAGAGAATTGGGATGGAAACGTTTGTGAGATTAGAACAGAGAGGGATAAAAAACAAGAGAAATATAGCAAACAAAGGATTGGGAGGAAGAGAGATAAAGAGATACTGAGAGAGAGAAAGAGGAAAAAAATTAGAGATAGCTATAGAAATAGTAGAGGTGAGAACAAGGTTAAGGGAGTTATAAGAGAGAGAGAGAGATCGATAGTGGAAGCTATTTTGTGAAGGACAAAGATGGAGTAGTAGAGAGGGAGAGAGTCGGGGTGAGAGAGATAGACCAAGAGATAAAGAGAGACAGGAGAGATTAGAAAAGGAGGGAGAGAAAAGGAGAGAGAGGGATGTGAAAGTTTAAGAGAAAGTAAGACATAGAGAGAAAAAGCAAAGGAAAATGTTTGAGAGCAGTGATGTAGAAAATGAAAGAGAGAGTGAGAGAGAGAGAGAAGGAAAGAGAGAACAAAAATGAGATGATAAAAAAAGTGTAAGAGACGAGGGAGGGTGGGAGAGGAAGAGAGTGATAAAGAGATAAAGAAAGAAGAGAGAGCTAGTGAGGGAGGAAGAGAGAGACGAAAGGCATGCGAGAGATAGGGTGAGATAGTTGGGGAGGGAGAGAGGGGGAGAGAGGAAGATAGAGAGAAAGGGAGGACAAAGGAAGAATGAATCAAGATAGTGGGACGGAGGGGGAGAGAGAGGAACAGAAAGAGTGAGAGGCAGATAGAAGAGTGAGATAACCTCCCTTTCTCTCCTTAACCCTCTTGATACTCTCTCACTCTTTCTTCTGCTCTCTCTCACTTCCCTTCTTCCCTCTCCTTCTCTCTTTCACTCAATTTCTTCCTCTCTCACTCACTCACTC
>NW_018229108.1:4446-6197 GCF_001263595.1 Phalaenopsis equestris
GAGAGAGAGAGTGAAAGAGAGCAAGATAGACAGAGAGGGAGCAATAAAGTGAAAGGGAGAGTAATACAGCTAGATAGAGGGAGAAAGATAAAGAGAGGGAGAGTTAGAATGAGACAGAGAGAGGGAGAGAGAGGGAGAGGGAGTGAGAGGGAGAGGGAGTGAGAGGGAGAGGGAGGGTGTAAGAGTGGGAGGTGGAGAGAGAAAAAGATAGCAAGATGTAGATGAGCAAGAGAGAGGAGCAAGAGTGAGAGAAATTAGGAGGGAGTGATGGAGACAGTGGGAAGAGAAACATAAGAATGATAGAAAGAAAAAGGCAAAGAAGGAGGGAGAGTGAGAGAAGAAGAGCAAGGGAAAAGAGAGAGAGGAAAAGGACAAGAATGAGACGTAGAGAGCAAGAGAAGTGATGGAGAGTTAATGTGTGTGATAGGGAGAGAGCGACCAAGGGAGAAGAGAGATAAGGAAACTAAGGAGAGAGGGAGGGATGAGAGAAAAAGTGAGAGAGTGTGAGAAATAAAGAAAGATTGCAGAGAGGTTGAAACAGAAAGGAAAGTGGAAGGGAGCATGAGAGAGAGTAGAGAGAAAGAGAGATCAAGAGAGAGAGGCGGAGGAGATTTAGAGAGTGAGAAGAGAGAGAGTGTGTAAGAACAAGAGTGATATTATAGAGAGGGAAGGAGAGAATGAGGGAGAGTTAGAGATGAAGAGTAAGTGCGGGGGAGAGGGAAGAGAGGAGATTGCGATTGTGAGTGAAAGCAAAAGAAAGCAAGAGAGAGCAAGGGTGAGCATGAGCAAGCAAAAAAGGAGGGAGGAGAGATATATTAGGGATAAGGAAGAGGAAGGCAAGAGGAGAGATACAAAAAAATAGAGAGAGACAAAGAGACGGAGAGACATAGAGAGCATCAGATAAAGGAAAAGAAAGAGAGATTGTGTGTTAGAAAGAGGGAGAGCTCAAAATAGAGTGAGGGATAGGATGGATTAAATAAGAGAATATATAAAGAGAGAGTGAGAGAGAGGTGATGAGAGAGGGGGATAGAGAGTGAGAGAAAGAGAAGGAGAGTTAAATGGGACAAGATGGAAGGAGAGATATGGAAGGAGTGAAGGAGAGCGGGAAGGCATGATTAAGGGAATGGGTGAGAGAAGGAGAGAGAGAGAACATAAGAAAAGAGAAAGGGAGAAATGGGGACGCTAAGAGATGTTGAGAGAGAAGAAGAGAGAGACATATAGATGAGAGATAGATGAAGGGATTGAGAGCAAGAAAGGGTAAGAGAGATAGAGATTGATGGGAGTGCTAGAGAAATGAGTGAAGATAACGACAAACGAGAGTGAGCGATAATGGGAGAGAGAGAAGAAAAATTAAAGATAATGTCACAAAAGGGAAACAAAAAGTGAGGGGTGAAAGAGAGATAGAAGGGGAAAGAGATTGAGTGGGAGAGAGAAAGGGAGGAAGAGAGAAAGGAAGGGAGAAGAAGAGGGAGAGATAATAAAGTGTGTAGAAGGGGCTAGAGGGAAGCGAGAGAGGAGATGGGAGATGGAGAAGGCGGAAGAGAAAGAGGGTGGATAAGTGGGTGGGAGAGGGAGAGGGAGAGAGAGAGGGATAGGGAGTGGGGGGAAGAGAGAGTGAGTTGGAGAGGGAAAGTGTTAGAGAGGGTGAAGGAGAGTGAGAGAGAGAATAAAAAGAGAAGAGACAAAAGGGAAGAGAGAGAAGAGAGCGAGAAAGAGGTATTAAGGGAGGGAAGGAGGGATAACACAGAGAG
>NW_018229108.1:6419-9740 GCF_001263595.1 Phalaenopsis equestris
AGAAGCATTAGAATAGAGAGAGAACATGAGTAAGAATGAAATAGAGAGAGATGAAGGGAGGGAGAGGCATAGAACAGGAGAGAGAATATGACAAAGGAATAGTAGAGAGGGAGAGAGTTAGGGTGAGAGAGATAGACCAAGAGAGAAAGAGAGGCAAGAGAGATTAGAAAAGAGGGAGGGAGAGAAAATGAGAGAGAGGGATGAGAAAGTTAAAGACAAAAGTAAGAAGTAGAGAGAAAAAACAAAGGAAAATGTTTGAGAGCAGTGAGTGAGGAAGATAGAGACGAAAGGCATGCGAGAGATAGGGTGAGATAGTTAGGGAGGGAGAGAGGGGGAGAGAAGAAGATAGAGAGAAAGTTAGGACAGAGGAAGAATGAATCATGATAGTGGAGGGAGGGGGAGAGAGAGGGACAGAAACAGTGAGAGGCAGGTTTAAGAGTGGGATAACCTCCCTTTCTCTCCTTAACCCTTTTGATACTCTCTCACTCTTTCTTCTGCTCTCTCTCACTTCCCTTCTTCCCTCTCCCTCTCCCTCTCTTTCACTCAATTTCTTCCTCTCTCACTCACTCACTCACTCTTGCTCTTTCTTCCCTTAGTCTCTCCTCTCTCTGTATTTCTCTCATTCTCTCTCTTATTGTTGCTCCCTCTCTGCCTTATCTTTCTCGTTCCCTCTATCTCTCTCCATTTATCATTCTCTTGCTCTCTTTTCTATCACTCTTACATCCGTCTCTTTCTTTGCTTATTCTTTCTCTTGCTTTATCGCTCACTCTCTTTTTCTCACCTTTCACTCTATTATTGTATTGCTCTCTTCTCTCCCTCTTTTTATCTCTCTCACTATTTCTCACTTTCTCTTACACTTCTTTCTCTCACTTTTTTCCTCCCACTCTCTCACACATCTTTATCTCTCTTTCTTACACACACTCTCTCACACTTTTCCCTCACTCTCTGTCTTTTGTATTTATCTCTTGTTCTATCTTTCTCGTCCCTCTCTCACTCAAGTTTGAGAATATTGAGAGAGAGTGTGGGATGGAGAGGGGTTGATATAAAGAATAATGAGAGAGAGATGGTGTGATGGAGAGAGAGAAAGACTGAGTAAATGGAGAGTTAGGTAGAAATTTATTGACAAAGAGAAAGAGTGAGTGAATAAAGATTGGTCGTGGAGTGAGAGAGCGAGAGTGTGTAATTGAAAGATAGAGCAAGAGAGTGAAGTATAAAGTGAAAATAGAGTTAAAGAGAAGAAAAGAAAAAAAGGGCTCGGTAAAAATTAAAAAATAATGGAAGGTGAATATAGAAGAGGTATGAAGATAATGAGAGAGATAATAAAAGAGAGTGATAGAAAAAGAAAGAAGAGATAGTAGGAAAAGAGAAAGGGAGGTGTTGGGAGAGGGAGGGAGAGTGATAGAGCAAGAAAAAAAGAGATATAGTGAGAGGGAGAAGAGAGAGAATATAGAGAGAAAAGAGATATAGTGTAAGTAAGAAAGAATGATTTATAGAATGAAGGAGATAAGGGAGGGAGAGTTAGAACAAACAATAGAGGGAGAGGGAGAGGGATACAGAGTTAAAGAGAGGATGAGAGGGGTAAATAGAGACGAATGAGTGAGGGTATGAAGCAAAAAAGGGAAAGTTAAAGAGTGGGTGAGATGGGAAGAGAGAGAAGAATTAATAAAGATAGAAAGCGAAGAAAGGGAGAGAGGTGTTGGGAAGTTTTGCAGGTGTGTATGGAGTTAGATTGGGGTAGGGATAGAGAGAAATGAAAGAGAGAGAGAGAGTGGGAGTGGGAAGACAGAGGTAGAGCAAGAAGTGAATTTGAGAGAGAGCGAGTGACAGAGAATGAGAGAAGAGAGTAAGAGTGTTAAAAACAGAGAGGGGCAGAGAGAGGAGCGATAAAGTGAAAGGGAGAGTAATAGAGCTAGATAGAGGGAGAAAGATAAAGAGAGGGAGAGTTAGAATGAGATAGAGAGAGGGAGAGAGAGCATGAGAGATATATAGAAAGAGATAGAGAGAATAAGAAAGACGGAGAAAGGAATGAAGAGAGATAGAGGGATAGATAGAGGGGGAGAGAGAGGGAGAGCGAGTGAGAGGGAGAGGGAGATGAGAGGGAGAGGGAGAGAGGGTGTAAGAGTCGGAGGGAGAGAGAGAAAAAGATAGCTAGATGTAGATGAGCGGAGAGAGTAGCAAGAGTGAGAGAAATAAGGTGGGAGTGATGGAGACAGAGGGAAGAGAAACATAAAAAGATAGAAAGAAAAAGGCAAAGAAGGAGGGAGAGTGAGAGAAGAAGAGCAAGGGGAAAGAGAGAGAGGAAAAGGACAAGAATGAGACGTAGAGAGCTGGAGTAGAGAGGGAGGGCAAGAAAGAGGGAGAGAAATATAAATAAGGAGAAGAAAGAATGGGGGAGCGGCGGAGAGTGCCAAATTGAGAGGGAAAAGGAGTTATTGAAAGCGGGAGTGAAAGAAGAAGGGAGAGGGAAAAGAGAAAGGGAGGAAGAGAGAGAGATAGAGAGGAGGGAGGGAAAAATATAAAATGGAGAGAATATGGTGAGCCAACTAGGGACAGAGAGAAAAAAAGTAAAAGAGCAAGAGAAGTGATGGAGAGTTAATCAGTGTGATAGGGAGAGAGCGACCAAGGGAGAAGAGAGAGAAGGAAACTAAGGAGAGAGGGAGGGATGAGAGAAAAAGTGAGAGAATGTGAGATATAAAGAAAGTGAAAGAGATTGCAGAGAGGTTGAAGACAAAGGAAAGTGGAAGGGAGCATGAGAGAGAGTAGAGAGAAAGAGAGATCAACAGAGAGAGGTGGAGGAGATTTAGAGAGTGAGAAGAGAGAGAGTGTGTAAGAACAAGAGTGATATTATAGAGAGGGCAGGAGAGAACGAGGGAGAGACAAAGATGAAGAGTAAGTGCGGGGGAGAGGGAAGAGAGGAGATTGAGATTGTGAGTGAAAGCAAAAGAAAGCGGGAGAGAGCAAGCGTGAGACGAAGCAAGCAAGAAAGGAGGGAGGAGAGAGACATTAGGGATAAGGAAGAGGAAGGCAAGAGGAGAGATACAAAAAAATAGAGAGAGAGAGAGACGGAGGGACAGAGAGAATCAAATAAAGGAAAAGAAAGAGAGATTATGTGTGTTAGAAAGAGGGAGAGCTCAAAATAGAGTGAGGGAAAGGATGGATTAAATGAGAGAATATATAAGGAGAGAGTGAGAGAGAGGTGATGCGAGAGAGGGGGAGAGAGAGTGAGAGAAACAGAAGGAGAGTTAAATAGGACAAGATGGAAGGAGAGATATGGAAGGAGTGAAGGAGAGATGGAAGGCATGATTTGGAAGGCATGATTGA
>NW_018229108.1:9825-11397 GCF_001263595.1 Phalaenopsis equestris
GACATATAGATGAGAGATAGATGAAGGGATTGAGAGAAAGAAAGGGTAAGAGAGATAGAGATTGATGGGAGTGCTAGAGAAATAAGTGAAGATAGCGACAAACGAGAGTCAGCGATAATGGGAGAGAGAGAGAAGAAAAATTAAAGATAATGTGACAAAAGGGAAACAAAAAGTGAGGGGTGAAGGAGAGATAGAAGGGGAAAGAGATTGAGTGGGAGAGAGAAAGGGAGGAAGAAAGAAAGGAAGGGAGAAGAAGAGGGAGAGATAATAAAGTGGGTAGAAGGGTTAGAGGGAGTAAGAGAGAGGGGATGGGAGATGGGGAAGGCGGAAGAGAAAGTGGGTGGGAAAGGGAGAGGGAGAGGGATATGGACTGGGGGGAAGAGAGAGTGAGTTGGAGAGGGAAAGTGTTAGAGAGGGTGTAGGAGAGTGAGAGAGAGAATAAAAAGAGAAGAGACAAAAGGGAAGAGAGAGAAGAGAGCGAGCGAGAAAGAGGTATTAAGGGAGGGAAGGAGGGATAACACAGAGAGAGGAGAGAGAGAGGAGCTAGATGGAGTGAAGGGGAGATTAAGAAGGCGAGAGAGGTAAAGAGAGCGAAGAGAGATTGTTCGAGAAAGAGGAAAGAGGGAAGAGAGAGAAAGAGAAAAAGGAGGGATGAGAGAAGTAGGGAAGAAGGGGTAGGTGGGCAAGAGTTAGATAGAGAGAGTGGGAAGAGAGAGAGAGAGAGAAGAAGAAGCATTAGAATAGAGAGAGAACAGGAGTAAGAATGAAATAGAGAGAGATGAAGGGAGGGAGAGGCATAGAATAGGAGAGAGAGAATATGACAAAGGAATAGTAGAGAGGGAGAGAGTTAGGGTGAGAGAGATAGACCAAGAGAGAAAGAAAGGCAAGAGAGATTAGAAAAGAGGGAGGGAGAGAAAATGAGAGTGAGGGATGAGAAATTTCAAGAGTAATTAAGACATAGAGATAAAAAGCAAAGGAAAATGTTTGAGAGCAGTGAGTGAGGAAGATAGAGACGAAAGGCATGAGAGAGTGTGAGTGAGAGAAGGGAAGGAAAGAGAGAAAAAAATGAGAAGATAAAAAAAGTTGAAGAGACGAAGGAGGGTGGGAGAGGAAGAGAGTGATAAAGAGATAAAGAAAGATGAGAGAGCTAGTGAGGGAGGAAGACAAAGACGAAAGGCATGCGAGAGATAGGGTGAGATAGTGGAGGAGGGAGAGAGAGAGAGGAAGATAGATAGAGAGAAAGGGAGGACAGAGGAAGAATGAATCATGATAGTTGGAGGGAGGGAGAGAGAGAGGGACAGAAAGAGTGAGAGGCAGATAGAAGAGTGAGATAACCTCCCTTTCTCTCCGTAACCCTCTTGATACTCTCTCACTCTTTCGTCTGCTCTCTCTCACTTCCCTTCTTCCCTCTCCCTCTCTCTTTCACTCAATTTCTTCCTCTCTCAGTTACTCACTCACTCACTCTTGCTCTTTCTTCCCTTAGTCTCTCATCTCTCTGTATTTCTCTCATTCTCTCTCTTATTGTTGCTCCCTCTCTGTCTTATCTTTCTCGTTCCCTCTATCTCTCTCCAT
>NW_018229108.1:12695-12980 GCF_001263595.1 Phalaenopsis equestris
GAGTGGTAGGTAGAGAGAGAGAAAAAGATAGTTAGATGTAGATGAGCGAGAGAGAGGAGCAAGAGTGAGGGAAATAAAGAGGGAGTGATGGAGACAGAAAGAAGAGAAACATAAAAAAGATAGAAAGAAAAAGGCAAACAAGGAGGGAGAGTGAGAGAAGAAGAGCAAGGGGAAAGAGAGAGAGGAAAAGGACAAGAATGAGACGTAGAGAGCTGGAGTAGAGAGGGAGGGCGAGAAAGAGGGAGAGAAATATAAATAAGGAGAAGAAAGGATGGGGGAGCGGCG
>NW_018229108.1:13021-15095 GCF_001263595.1 Phalaenopsis equestris
AGTGGGAGTGAAAGATTGAGAAAGAGTGTGAGAGTTTTTGAGAGAGGAAAAGAATGAGCGAAGAAGAGAGACAAAGAGAGAGTGTAAGCATAAAAGAGAGAAAGAAGAGTAAGCAAGAGAAGGGAGAGGGAAAAGAGAAAGGGAGGAAGAGAGAGAGATAAAGAGAAGGGAGGGAAAAATATAAATTGAGAGAAGATGGTGAGCCGACTAGGGATAGAGAGAAAGAAAGTAAAAGAGCAAGAGAAGTGATGGAGAGTTAATGAGTGTGATAGGGAGAGAGCGACCAAGGGAGAAGAGGGAGAAGGAAACTAAGGAGAGAGGCAGGGATGAGAGAAAAAGTGAGAGAACGTGAGAAATAAAGAAAGATTGCAGAGAGGTTGAAAGAGAAAGGAAAGTGGAAGGGAGCATGAGAGAGAGTAGAAAGAAAGAGAGATCAAGAGAGATAGGTGGAGGAGATTTAGAGAGTGGGAAGAGAGAGAGTGTGTAAGAACAAGAGTGATATTATAGAGAGGGCAGGAGAGAACGAGGGAGAGATAGAGATGAAGAGAAAGTGATAAGTGCAGGGGAGAGGGAAGAGAGGAGATTTAGATTGTGAGTAAAAGCAAAAGAAAGCAAGAGAGAGCAAGGGTGAGATGGAGCAAGCAAGAAAGGAGGGAGGAGAGAGATATTAGGGATAAGGAAGAGGAAGGCAAGAGGAGAGATACAAAAAAATAGAGAGAGAGACGGAGGGACATAGAGAACATCAGATAAAGGAAAAGAAAGAGAGATTGTGTATGTTAGAAAGAGGGAGAGCTCAAAATAGAGTGAGGATAAGGATGGATTAAATGAAAGAATATATAAAGAGAGAGTGAGAGAGAGGTGATGAGAGAGAGGGGGAGAGAGAGTGAGAGAAAGAGAAGGAAAGTTGAAAAGGACAAGATGGAAGGAGAGATATGAAAGGAGTGAAGGAGAGATGGAAGGCATGATTGAGGGAATGGGAGAGAGAAGGAGAGAGAGAGAACTTAAGAAAATAGAAAGGAAGAAATGGGGATACTAAGAGATGTTGAGAGAGAAGAATAGAGAGACTTATAGATGAGAGATAGATGAAGGGATTGAGAGCAAGAAAGGGTAAGAAAGATAGAGATTGATGGGAGTGCTAGAGAAATGAGTGAAGATAGCGACAAACGAGAGTGAGCGATAATGGGAGAGAGACAAGAAAAATTAAAGATAATGTGACAAAAGGGAAACAAAATGTGAGGGGTGAAACAGAGATAGAAGGGGAAAGAGATTGAGTGGGAGAGAGAAAGGGAGGAAGAGAGAAAAGAAGGGAGAAGTAGAGGGAGAGATAACAAAGTTGGTAGAAGGGCTAGAGGGAGGAAGAGAGAGGGGATGGGAGATGGAGAAGGCAGAAGAGAAAGTGGGTGGGAGAGGGAGAGGGAGAGGGAGAGGGAGTGGGGGGAAGAGAGAGTGAGTTGGAGAGGGAGAGGGATAGAGAGTGAGAGAGAGAATAAAAAGAGAAGAGACAAAAGGGAAGAGAGAGAAGAGAGCAAGAAAGAGGTATCAAGGGAGGGAAGGAGGGATAACACAGAGAGAGGAGAGAGAGAGGAGCTAGATGGAGTGAAGGGGAGATTAAGAAGGCGAGAGAGGTAAAGAGAGAGAAGAGAGATTGTTCGAGAAAGAGGAGAAGAGTAAGAGAGAGAAAGAGAAGAAAGGAGTGATAAGAGAAGTTGGGATGAAAAGGGAGGTCGGCAAGAGTTAGATAGAGAGAGTGGGAAGAGAGAGAGAGAAGAAGAAGCATTAGAATAGAGAGAGAACATGAGTAAGAATGAAATAGAGAGAGATGAAGGGAGGGAGAGGCATAGAACAGAAGAGAGAATATGACAAAGGAATAGTAGAGAGGGAGAGAGTTAGGGTGGGAGAGATAGACCAAGAGAGAAAGAGAGGCAAGAGCAATTAGAAAAAAGGGAGGGAGAGAAAAGGAGAGAGAGGGATGAGAAAGTTCTAGAGAATGTAAGACATAAGAGAAAAAGCAAAGGAAAAAGTTAGAGGGCAGTGATGTAGAAAATGAAAGAGAGAGTGAGTGAGAGAATGAAAG
>NW_018229108.1:15140-22017 GCF_001263595.1 Phalaenopsis equestris
GGGAGGGTGGGAGAGGAAGAGAGTAAGAGAGTGATAAAGAGAGAAGAGAGAGCTAGTGAGGGAGGAAGAGAGAGACGAAAGGCATGCGAGAGATAGGGTGAGATAGTGGAGGAGAGAGATATGGGAGAGAGGAAGATAGAGAGAAAGGGAGGACAGAGGAAGAATGAATCAAGATAGTGGGAGGGAGGGGGAGAGAGAGGGACAGAAAGAGTGAGAGGCAGATAGAAGAGTGAGATAACGTCCCTTTCTCTCCTTAACCCTCTTGATACTCTCTCACTCTTTCTTCTGCTCTCTCCCTCTCTCTTTCACTCAATTTCTTCCTCTCTATAACATCAAAATGCTAAAAATGTAAATATCAAAATTGATGCGGTAGATATGTAAATACATAAGAATTGTACTTTTTGTTGTTGCTCCCTCTCTCCCTCTCTGTCTTATCTTTCTCGTTCCCTCTATCTCTCTCCATGTATCATTCTCTTGCTCTCTTTTCTATCACTCTTACATTCCTGTCTTCTTTGCTTAATCTTTCTCTTGCTTTATCGCTCACTCTCTTTTCTCACCTTTTACTCTGTTATTGTATTGCTCTCTTCTCTCCCTCTTTTTATCTCTCTCACTATTTCTCACTTTCTCTGACACTTCTTTCTCTCACTTTTTCCCTCCCTCTCACTCACACATCTTTATCTGTGTTTCTTACACACTCTCTCTCAATCTCTTCCCTCACTCTCTATCTTTTGTATTTATCTCTTGTTTTATCTTTCTCGCCCCTCTCTCACTCAAGTTAGAGAATATTGAGAGAGTGTGTGGGATGGAGAGGGGTTGAGATAAAGAATAATGAGAGAGAGGGTGTGATGGAGAGAGAGAAAGACTGAGTAAATGGAGAGTTAGGTAGAGATTTATTGACAAAGAGAAAGAGTGAGTGAATAAAGATTGGTCGTGGAGTGAGAGAGCGAGAGTGAGTAATTGGAAGATAAAGCATGAGAGTGAAGTAGAAAGAGAAAATAGAGATAAAGAGGGAGAGGCAGTGAAAAATTGAGAGGGAGAGAGAAGGAGGGAGGGAGAGTAAGAAAGGAAGAGCAGGAAAGACGGTGACGGGGAGAAAGTGTGGGTGTGAGTGAGGGAGCAAAAGATAGAAAGAGATAGAGTGAGTAAGAGTGTGAGAGCAATAGAGAGTGAGAGAGATGGAGAGTGAGGGAGAGAGTGAGTGGGTAGGGTGTGAGAGAGAGAGCAATAAGGAGAGGGTGAGAGTATGAAAGAGAGCAAGAGATAGAGGGAGATAGTGAGAGTGAGGGAGGCATAAGGAGATGAATCGAGAGAGATTGAGAAATGTGAATTGGAGAGTGAAAAAATATAGCAGAAGATAAGTATATATAGTGGGTGAGAGTGTGAAGGAAAGGGAGGGAGAGAGAGTGAGAATGAGCACAGAAAGAGAGAGTGAAAGATTGAGAAAAAGGAGCAAGGGAAGGAGAGATTGAGAGAGGTGGATAGAGTTAATGATATGAAGAGAGTTAGGAGAGAGAGAGAGAGGGATAGAAAAGAGCATCAATGAGATAGAGAGGGTGAGAGGTAAGATAGGGAGGAGAGAGAGAATGAGAATGACTTGAATAGAGTGAGACATAATTAGATTGATGTGCGCTGAGAGAGAGGGTGAGAGGAAAAGGAGAGCGTGGGAGAAAAGAGAAAAGGAGAATCTATGAGAAAAATGTGGAGAGGAAACGAAAGGGAGAGAGTGAGATAGAGCAAGAGAAAGAGGGAGTGTTAAAAAGTGAGAGTGAGAAAGATAGGGAGAGTGGGATAGAGCTATAGATGGAAATGAGAGGAAATGAAGATTGAGCTAGAAAAGGAGGAAGAAATAGTGAGAGAGATGACACAGGAAAGAGGGAGAGAGCTAAAGAGAGTGAGAAAGAAATAGTGAGAGAGAAGAGGAGGGAGTGAGAGGGAGGTAGAGCTAGTGGGAGAGTGAGAAAGTAAGAGAGAAAGAGAGATGAAGTGAAGGAGGGAGAGAAGGAGAGGAATGGCAAGACAAGAAGAAAGAGAAGGAAGGGAGAGTGAGTAATATAGAGGGGGAGAGGGGGAGAGTGGGGAGAGAGAGAAGAGAGGGAGATCAAGAGTGATAAGGAGTGGGAGGAGTGGAAGAGAAATACAAAACAATTAAGGTAGAGAGAAAGAGAGCAAGGAAGAGAGGGAGGACTGAGCGAGCAAAAGAGAGCAAGAGGAGCAAGAGAGAACGATAGGGAAGAGAGGGTGAGAGAATGGTATAGTGAATAAGAAAGGGAGAGATGGGAAGACAGAGAGAGAGCGATAATAAGAAAGATATGAGCAAAATAAAGAGATTGGCAGAGAAAAATAATATAGCGAGAGAGAAAAGAGTAAGAGGGAGTGAGAGAGGGAGGAGAAGGAAGAGCGAGGGGATAAAATGATAACGGGAGAGATGGTAAGATAGTTAGAGAAGGATATATAGAGAGAAATAGAGATGAAGAGAGGGAGAGAGGGAGTGAAGAGATGAAGGGAGAGAGTGAGGCAGAGAGCGAGCAATAGTGTGGAAGGAAGTGATTGAGTGAGTGAGAGAGAGGGCTTGAAAAGGGATGAGAGAGAGAATAGAGATAGAGTAGAGAGAGAATAGGGATGGAGAAAATTAGTGAGATTGGAACAGAGAGGAATAAATAGCAACAGAAATAGAGAAAAAATAGGATTGGGTAGGATTGGGAGGAAATTGGGAGGAAGAGAGATAAATAGATATTGAGAGAAAAAGAGACATAAAATAAGTAGAGAAAGTTATAGAAATAGTGGAGAGAAGGTGAGAACCGCGAAAGAGAGAGAGGGAGAAGGAGAGAGAGAGAGAGATTGATAGTGGAATGATAGTGGAAGCTAGAAGCTATTGTGTGAAGGAGAAAGATAGAGCACGAGAAAGATAGAGTGTGGAATTTAGAGATAGTGGGAGGGAAGGGGAGAGAGAAATATGAACAATATAGAGGGAAGTTAAAGAAAAATTTTGGGTGAGGACAAGAGACAGAGAGAGGACTACAAAGTAGAGATCTTAAGAGAGGGAGCAAGGGAGGGAACAAATGAGGGAGTGAGAAAATAGGGAGTAGAAGAAGAGAGAGTCAGAAGCAAGTGAGAGAGTTAGAGGGAGATAGAATGTAAGGATGAGCAAGAGAAGAATAGAAAAAAGTGCTCGGTAAAAATTTGTAAAGTGAATATGGGAGAGGTATCAACTATAGGGAGGGAGAGTAGGTGAGTGGCAAAGCAAGTGTGTGTGTGAGATAGAGAGAGCGAGGAAGTGAGATAGATATAGAATGAATGAGAGAGAGTGCAGGAGGAAAGGATAACGCTTGCAACCAAGAGATGTAAATAGAGAAAGAGAGAGTGAGAGAGTGAGGGAGAGAGAGAGAGCATTAGAGAGAGTGAGAGAGAGATGAAGATAATGAGAGAGAGCAAGAGTGGAAAGAAGATAGAGATATCTCTCTCCCCTTCCCTCTCAGTCTCTAAATTCCACCCTCTATCTCTCTCGTGCTCTATCTTTCTCCTTCACACAATAGATTCCACTATCAAAATCTCTCTCTCCTTCTCGCTCTCTCTCTTCCACGGTTCTCACCTTCTCTCCACTATTTCTATAACTTTCTGTACTTTTTTTTCTCTCTCTCTTTCTCTCTCAATATCTCTTTATCGCTCTTCCTCCCAATCCTATTTTTGCTCTATTTCTGTTGCTATTTATTCCTCTTTGTTCAAATCTCACTAATTTTCTCCATCCCTATTCTCTCTCTATTCCATCTCTATTCTCTCTCTCATCCCCTTTCATGCCCTCTCTCTCACTCACTCGATCACTCCCTTCCTCACTATCGCTCACTCTCTGCCTCACTTCCTCTCTTCATCTCTGTTCCTCTCTATATCCTTCTCTAATTCCCTTACTATCTCTCCCATTATCATTTTCCCCCCTCGCTCTTCCTTCTCGTCCCTCTCTCACTCCCTCTTACTCTCTCCTCTCTTGCTATATTATTTCTCTCTGTCAATTTATTTATTTTGCTCATATCTTTCTTATTATCACTCTCTCTCTCCGTCTTCCTATCTCTCCCTTTCTTATTCACCATACCATTCTCTCACCCTCTCTTCCCTATCGTTATCTCTTGCTCCTCTTGCTCTCTTCCCCTCGCTCGGTCCTCCCTCTCTTCCTTGAACTCTTTCTCTCTACCTTAATTATTTTGTATTTCTCTTCCACTCCTCCCACTCTCTATCACTCTTGATCTCCATTTCTTCTCACTCTCCCCACTCTCCCCCTCTCCCCTATATATTACTCACTCTCCCTCCCTTCACTTTATTCTTGTCTCACCATTCATCTCCTTCTCTCCCTCCTTCACTTCATCTCTCTTTCTCTCTTACTTTCTCACTCTCGCACTAGCTCTACCTCCCTATCACTCCCTTTCTCTTCTCTCTCACTATTTCTTTCTCACTCTCTCTATCTCTCTTCCTCTTTCTCTGTGTCAGCTCTCTCACTATTTCTTCCTCCTTTTCTAGCTCAATCTTCATTTTCTCTCATTTCCATTTCTAGCTCTATCTCGCTCTCCCTATCTTTCTCACTCTCGCTCCTTAATACTCCCTCTTTCTCTTGCTCTCTCTCACTTTCTCCCTTTCGTTGCCTCTCCACATTTTTCTCTCTCAATCTTCTCATAGATTCTTCTTCCTTTTCTCTTTTCTTCCACGCTCTCCTTTTCCTCTCACCCTCTCTCTCAGCGTACATCAATCTAATTATGTCTCGCTCTATTCAAGTCATTCTCATTCTCTCTCTCCTCCCTATCTTACCTCTCACCCTCTCTATCTCTCTGATGCTCTTTTCTATCCCTATCTCACTCTCCTCACTTTCTCCATATCATTAACTCTATCCACCTCTCTATCTCTCCTTCCCTTGCTCTTTTTCCTCAATCTTTCACTCTCTCTTTCTGCGCTCATTCTCACTCTCTCCCCTGTTTCCTTCACACTCTCTCCCACTATATATACTTATCTCCTGTCATTTTTTTCTCTCTCCAACTCTCATTTCTCAATCTTCTATCTCTTTATATCATTTGCTCCCTCTCTCACACCCAAACTTTCTCCCTGTCTCCGTCTTTCCTACTCTTCCTTTCCTACTCTCCCTCCCTCCTTCTCTCTCCCTCTCTGTTTTTCACTCCCTCTCCCTCTTTATCTCTATTTTCTCTTTCTACTTCACTCTCATGCTCTATCTTTCAATTAATCACTCTCGCTCTCTCACTCCACGACCAATCTTTATTCACTCACTCTTTCTCTTTATCAATAAATCTCTACCTAACTCTCCATTTACGCAGTCTTTCTCTCTCTCCATTCTCTATCTCTCTCCATCACACCCTCTCTCTCTCATTATTCTTTATCTCAACCCCTCTCCATCCCACACACTCTCTCAATATTCTCTAACTTGAGTGATAGAGGGGCGAGAAAGATAGAACACGTGATAAATACAAAAGATAGAGAGTGAAGTAAGAGAGTGACAGAGAGTGTGTAAGAAAGAGAGATAAAGATGGGAGAGAGAGAGAGAGGAAGGGAAAAAGTGAGAGAAAGAAGTGTAAGAGAAAGTGAGAAATTGAGAGAGAGATAAAAAGAGGGAGAGAATAGAGCAATATAATAATAGAGTGAAAGGTGAGAAAAAGAGAGCGAGTGATAAAGCAAGAGAAAGAATAAGCAAAGAAAGAGAGGGATGTAAGAGTGTTAGAAAAGAGAGCAAGAGAATGATAAATAGAGAGAGATAGAGGGGGCAACAAAGATAAGATAGAGAGGGAGCAACATCCAGAGAGAGAATGAGAGAAATACAGAGAGAGGAGAGACTAAGGGAATAAAGAGCAAGAGTGAGTGAGTGAGTGAGAGAGGAAGACAATGAGTGAGAGAGAGAGGGAGGGGGAAGAAGGGAACTGAGAGAGAACAGAAGAAAGAGTGAGAGAGCATCAAGAGCGTTATCTCACTCTTCTCATTTTCTCTCACTATCTCTTTCTATACATCTCTCATGCTCTCTCTTCCTCTCTTTCTCTAGCTCATTCTAATTCTCTCTCTCTCTCTTTATCTTTCTCACTCCATCTGGCTCTATTACTCTCCCTCTCACTTTCGCTCCCTCTCTCCATATCTTACTCTCTCACCCTCTCTCTCTCTCTCTCTTCTATTATCTCTCTCTCTTTTCTCTCATTCTTTGTCACTTGCTCTATATCAATTTCACTTCTTGCTCTATCCCTCTCTCCCCACTCCCACCCACTCCCTCTTCTATACCTGTCTATCCCTACCCCGCTCTAACTCCATACACACCTCCAAAACCTCTCAAGAATTATCTTTAATCATTCTTCTCTTTCTTCGCATCCAACCCTTTCTTTAACTCTCTCTTTTCTTGCTTCCTATCTTCACCCATTCTTCTGTATATGCCCATCTCTTCCTCACTTTAACTATCTCTCCCTCTCCCTCTCTTATTCACTATAACTCTCCCTCCTCTATCCCTCATTCTCTCAAACTTTCTTTCTTATTTACTTTAGCTCTCTTTTTCTCTCTCAAATATCTCTTTCTTCTCCCTCTCACTATCTCTCTCTCTTTCTTGCTCTATCCCTTTCCCTATCTCCCTACATCTCCCTTTCTCTTTTCTTACTATCTCTTCTTTCCTCTCTCGCTCTCTCTCATTATCTTCATCTCTCTCTCACTATCTCTAATGTTATCTCTCTCTCTCTCACTCTCTCTTTCTCTATTTATATTTCTTTGTTGCAAGCGTTATCCTTTCCGCCTGCACTCTCTCTCATTCATTCTATATCTATCTCACTTCCTCGCTCTCTCTCTCTCACACACACACTTGCTTTGCCACTCACCTACTCTCCCTCCCTTTAGTTGGATACCTCTCCCATATTCA
>NW_018229108.1:22359-23555 GCF_001263595.1 Phalaenopsis equestris
TCACTCCCTCATTTGTTCCCTCCCTTCCTCTCTCTCTCTTAAGATCTCTATTTTGTGGTCCTCTCTCTGTCTCTTGTCCTCACCCAAAATTTTTCTTTTACATCACTCTATATTGTTCATATTTCTCTCTCCCCTTCCCTCCCACTGTCTCTAAATTCCACCCTCTATCTCTCTCGTGCTCTATCTTTCTCCTTCACACAATAGCTTCCACTATCAATCTCTCTCCCTCTCCTTCTCCCTCTCTCTCTTTCGCGGTTCTCACCTTCTCTCCATTATTTCTATAACTTTGTCTACTTTTTTTCTCTCTCTCTCTTTCTCTCTCAATAACTCTTTATCTCTTTTCCTCCCAATCCTATTTTTTCTCTATTTCTGTTGCTATTTATTCCTCTCTGTTCCAATCTCACTAATTTCCTCCATCCCTATTCTCTCTCTACTCTATCTCTATTCTCTCTCTCAACCCCTTTCATGCCCTCTCTCTCACTCACTCAATCACTTCCTTCCACACTATTGCTCGCTCTCTGCCTCACTCTCTCCCTTCATCTCTGTTTCTCTCTATATCCTTCTCTAATTCTCTTACTATCTCTCCCGTTATCATTTTATCCCCTCGCTCTTCCTTCTCCTCCCTCTCTCACTCCCTCTTACTCTTTTCTCTCTCGCTATATTATTTTTCTCTGCCAATCTCTTTATTTTGCTCATATCTTTCTTATTATCGCTCTCTCTCTGTCTTCCCATCTCTCCCTTTCTTATTCACTATACCATTCTCTCACCCTCTCTTCCCTATCGTTCTCTCTTGCTCCTCTTGCTCTCTTTTGCTCGCTCAGTCCTCCCTCTCTTCCTTGCTCTCTTTCTCTCTACCTTAATTGTTTTGTATTTCTCTTCCACTCCTCCCACTCTCTATCACTCTTGATCTCCCTCTCTTCTCACCCTCCCCACGCTCCCTCTCCCCCCCTCTATATTACTCACTCTCCCTCCCTTCCCTTTCTTCTTGTCTCTCCATTCCTCTCCTTCTCTCCCTCCTTCACTTCATCTCTCTTTCTCTCTTACTTTCTCACTCTCCCTCTAGCTCTACCTCCCTCTCACTCCCTCTCTCTTCTCTCTCACTATTTATTTCTCACTCTCTAGCTCTCTCCCTCTTTCTATGTCTCATCTCTCTCACTATTTCTTCCTCATTTTCTAGCTCAATCTTCATTTTCTCT
>NW_018229108.1:24844-25061 GCF_001263595.1 Phalaenopsis equestris
TACTCCATTTCTTGCTCTCTCTCTCTCTCTCTCACTTACTCTTCCTCACTCTCTCTCACTTTCTCTCATCTTTCCCACCCCTCTCTCTCACACTCTCTACCTATCTCTCTACATTTTAAGCAACCCTTCAATGCTTTCTCCCTCACTCTCACACACACTCTCTCTCCATCTCCTTATTTATGTCTCCCTCTCTCTCACACACACTCTCTCTCCCTCC
>NW_018229109.1:0-1201 GCF_001263595.1 Phalaenopsis equestris
GCAAATCATCATTGAGAGGGGAACCAACCGGTAATTGGTGTGCTGCGAGGAAGTCTGCTAAAATCTGCCTTTTCACAGTGACCAAAGGAAAATATGTTGAGATTTTCATACCTATTTTACACTATTTTTTATTATATTGCACTTTAAAGAAATGTATTTTTGATGTTTTGTTGCAGGAATAATGAATTATGGTCAATGGAGCAAAAAGATGCAAAAAGGAGTGAATTTGGAGAAAAAAGGACCAAAATGAGGAGAATTGCACTAGGGCGTCGACGGCGCCCGAGACCAACAGCGCCGACGATGGACTTTTCACAAGACTCCATATTTAATTCACTTAAAAGGCTTTCCGACGGCGCCCTCGAGGCCGCCAAAGGTGAGCTCAGCGGTTATGTCCAACAATGCATTGGATGAGGGCAAATTTTGGAGGGGTGCTTAGGCAACTCTTGTGAAAACTCATCCACAACTTTAAAAGAAGATTTTTGCCCAAAATAGAAGAGGTCCTGGATGTTAGAAAGGCTCTAGAGGTTAGAGAGGTTCCATTAGTGTATTGAGAATTTACTAGAGTGTCAAATTGTGAGGACTTCTTCGAGAGATAGTAGGAGTGGAGGGAAAGTGAGCAATTTCTTCCTCTTTGCCGCTTTGAAGAGGAATTATGTGTGTTGTAAATAAAGGAAGATATTCAGAGGAACTTTGAAAAGTTTGCTTGGGGAGAAATTAGAGATAAGTTTATTTACTTGTTGTAGTTTGTATGACTTTGCTTTTATATATGAATTCAGAGTTTTGTTGTATTTTCCCCATGAGATCTAAGTACTTTCCTCTGTCTTCCTCCTTGTCTTAATATTTGTGAAATGGTTATTTAAATTGTTTGAGCCATGAAAATGTTAAAGAAATTTTGATGATCTTTTCACTTTGATCTTAATTTACTTTCAATTTTGCCAAATAAATTGTTAAAATATGTTGAGATTTATAACTAAAGTGAAGATTACATCCAAGATTTAGAAAGGTCAAAGCCCTTGGAAATTGAGTGCAAATAAATAGGGATGAGTAGAATTAGAGATTTTAGATAGACGGACTAAAATCCCAAATTCAGTCCTATCGTTTGGGTGCTGAAGTGTAGATGTTATCCCTCAGACAAGGGGAACGTAGGAGCTCCAAAGTGAGAGCCTGTATCCTCCCAGCCTAGCCGCAAATTCAGTAAACA
>NW_018229110.1:0-311 GCF_001263595.1 Phalaenopsis equestris
GCACGTATCTCATCATCAAAATAAATTTCAACAGATGACAATTGATTTGTGATAGTGTTGAACAACAGACATGTCTTCCGTCATCTTCAAGTTGAATAACTTTTTCATCAGAAGCACATTGTTATTCGTCGATGACTTTTCATACATACATGATAAAACCATCATGAGATCTGTAGTAGTTCTCTCCTTGATGATATTATGGGCAACCGATCTTGATGGGGTTAATCGTATAACCCCTATAACCTGTCGATCCAACAAATTCTATTCCTTGGTTGCTTTCCGAGTAACAGAAGATGAAGTTTTTTCTCATA
>NW_018229111.1:0-7778 GCF_001263595.1 Phalaenopsis equestris
GAAATAAATGATGGATATTGGAGTGGGAAGCTCTTCTGTTGTGAATATATCAATTGGCCTTTGCAGGAGTGATTCCGGAGCTCGCAAAAGTGGTATCATTTTTCACAAATGACATCAAACTGTTCCATATAGAAAAAATTCACGATATTCAAGTAAAAAAAAAAACTTTGCATTTTAGATTTGCACAAAAATCACAAATACAAACAAATTGAAAAAATCACAAGAGATGCAAATATGTGTGTGTGTGTGTGTGAGAGAGAAAAACCTGAAAAGAAAAAAATTATGAAGCATGGTCCAATTAAAATAATTTCATTGTATAAACGTAATGTTGAGAATTTTAGGGCAAAGAAAACGCAAGAATCGATGCAAATCCAGAAAAAAACACAGAGATTTAACAATGTTCGGTAAAGATGTCTACGTCCTCGGGAGCAGAGCGGCAGCTTTTCCTTTTCAATTCTGAAAAAGAGTACAATATTCTCTTAGGATTACAATACATCATATATATGACATACCTGCCCCTGCACCCCCAGCCAACATAAGAAAACTCCCCCAATTAGGCAAATGTTTCCGCTTCGCTGACTCGCTCCGTTCTGCTCCAGCATCTGTCTCTTATCTGGTATATGAGTCATATCTAACAAATCTCCACCTTAGCAAATATTCAACCCTTTAGGAGAAAGATACTTGGGAGTTTCTCAAATAACAAAGTTGGTTGGGCCATCATGCTTGTCTAGCAACTGTAAATATTCAACAAGTTCAAGCAATACAATAACTTGTTGATATTAACTGACTTGGTGAACATATCAGTTGCATTCTCATTAGTATGAACCTTATGCAACATAATCTCACCAGAAGCAATTAATTCTCTGATCTTGTGACACCTGACATCAATATGCTTAGTTCTCGCATGGTACACCTAGTTCTTAGTCAAATAAATAGCACTTTTGACTATCACAATGCAACTGAACTTCATCTTGCTCGACACCTAGTTCTTTTACTAGCCCAGTAAGCCATAATGCTTCTTTAGCAGTTTCAGCTACTGTCATGTACTCAGTTTCAGTTATGGATAATCCCACAATAAATTGAACTGTTGATTTTCAACATATCGGCCCTCCACCAAGAGTAAACACATATCCAATTGTAGACCTTTAGTCATCCAAATCACCTGCATAACTTGACTTCATGTACCCCACAACTGAAGAATCATTCTGTTGATTGCCAAAAATAATTTCATATCATACAGTACCCTCAGATACCTGAAAATCCACTTGACTGTTTCCCAATGTCGAATTCCAGAGCAAACTTGACTAACAGCATGAGCCAAATCAGGGCAAAGCGAGTTCACATCATTGCATACATCAAACAGCCAACCGCACTGGCATATGGAATCTTGTCATGTCTTCGATTTCCCTATCTGTCTTAGGACACTATTCTAAGGAAAGCTTAAAATGATTTGTCAATATAGTGCTCACAGGCTTTGTTTTGCTCCTCTCAAACTTGTCTAGCACTTTCTCAACATAGTCTCGTTGAGATAAACATAATCGTCTTGAGTCTCTATCTAGATGAATCTCCATTCCAAGAATCTTTTTTGTAGGACTCAAATCTTTCATGTCAAATTTCTGTCTCAGTAAAACTTGTATCCTTTGACGTCTTATTATAGCCCAAGAAGATGTACTTCTTGGATTTTGGATCAAGTTTGGATCTTTCATCTTCAGGTACATGCACATAAGCAGGACAACCAAAAATTCGTAAGTGATTAAAATTAACTGAATTATTTGTCCATACTTCTTTTGTAACTTTACAACTCAATGATGTCCGAGATAAACTATTGATGAGATAACATGACAAACTCACAGTCTCTGCCCAGAAGCTTTTAAGAAACTCTGCATTTAGTCTCAAACATCTTGCTCTTTCAGTTAAGGACTTGTTCATCCTTTCTGCAACATCATTCTGTTGTGGTGTCTTGCGCACTAAAAAATGTTTCTAAATCTCATACTCACAAAATTTCTAAAACTACGGATTTATATACTCTGTCATTATCAGACCTCAAATACTTGATATTTCTGGCAATTTGGTTCTCCACCTCAGTTTTCCACAACTTAAATTTAGAGAAAACTTCATATTTCTGCTTTAAGAAATACACCGAAACTTTCATGGAGAAATCATCAATAAAGATAACAAAATACAGAGATCCTCCTAATGACGATTCTCTGGTAGAGGTCCATACATCAGAGTGCACGTAATTAAGAATCTCTTCAGTTTTATGTTTCTAGTCATGAAATTGATTCTAGTCTGTTTTCCAAGAAAACAAAACTTATAAAAATCGAGCTTGCAAATTTTAACACCATGCAACAAATTTTTTTATGCAATTCAGTCCTCCCACGTTCACTAAGATAACCCAAACGTTCAACACCATGTCACAGTTTTGTATTATTAATCATCTGACTCAACTGAATGAACTTCACCTACAACTGTACTCCCCAACAGTCTGTAGATATTACCTGCATTTAATGTTCCTTTCATCACAATCAATGCACTCTTAATAATTATGATAATTTTCCTATCATCATTTGCTTTAAGAATAAATCATTTCTATGTAAAGTGCACAAGAAAATCAAATTCTTCTTTAAATCTGAAATATGTCTGACATCACATAATCTTCTAACAGTGTCATCATACATCTTAATACTGATATCACCAATACCACCAATATTGCAACATATATCATCACCTAAATAGACAGAGTTAGAATTAGATAATTTGTATTAAGTAAATCACTCTCTGTTTATGTGATAAGAGCATCTTGAATCGAGAATTCATGCATCCAGGAACTGAGTTAATTAATCTGAAAGCATATCACCATCACTGCAATCTAAATTGTCACTCTGCACCACATTTACAAACTTGGATGATGCATCACGTTTCTCTTCAATCTGCTTTTTGAGCTTGGGACAATCTCTCTTCATATGACAAGGCTCCTTGCACTTTTAGCAATGAATCATCTTCCTGTCTTTAGACTTTTATCTGGAATTTCGTCTTCCAGAACACTCATTCTATTTCTTCCTTTTACGATCCTGATTACCCTTAATATATAAATTATCACCATGAGAATTTTCCCCTGCATTCTGCTTCCACTGATTGTGAGCCAACAATGCTACAGTAATATCATCAACTTTGATTGTTTCTTTCTCATATATAAGACTAGTCACTAGGTGTTCGTAAAAGGAAGACAATGAACATAACAAAATCATTGATCGATCTTAATCCTCAATACTTATATCAAGTCGTGATAAATCTGTGATTATTTGATTGAAGTCATTCACATGCTGCACCAGATCATAATCTTCTTGCATCTTCAGCCCATATAGTTTTTTCTTCAAATATAATTTATTTGTTAGAGATTTGAACATAAATTGTGTTTTCAATTTCTTTCATACCTCTTCTGAAGATTTTAGATTCATTACATTATACATAACCTCATCTGTCAGACATAAACGTATGATTGATGTCGCTCGTTGTTTCAATTTTCCACAATCTTCATCCTTCATGGTATATGGTTTTATTGTCCGCAAAGCCTTCAAGATGCATTGTTGTGCCAACAAATCTTTCACTCTTGTTTGTCACAATCTAAAGTTTTCGGTTCCTTCAAACTTCACCACTTTGAATTTGCACCAGAAATTGTCATTTGAAATTAGTCATGCCGCGAACTTTTCCTATGAATTCCTCTGACACAGTTGTCGAATTGCTCACTCAAATTCCTTCGTACAAAATCCTTCACCGAAAAACTCCTTCCCGAACTGATCCTCTTGCATAACCGTCATGCGATCTTCAATCTGTCACGGAAGAAGCCCACATAGAATGCCGCGAACCCTCGCCAAACTCTCGTCGTGCCTTCTTCGTCCTTCCTGTGCCAAACTCTTATGCCCTAAAATATAGCTCTGATACCACTTGTTAAGAATGTTAAGGCAAAGAAAAAGCAAGATTTGATTCAAATTCATAAAGAAACACAGAGATTTAACGAGGTTCGGCAAAGATGACTACGTCTTCGGGAGCAGAGCGCGGGTTTTCCTTTCAATTCTGAAAAAGAGTACAAGATCCTCTTAGGGTTTCATATTGATGGATATGCACATCATTAAACTAATGTTCAGAACAAAATTTTAAAAACTATTTTACCCCGTTGACAGCATTCGGTTCCGCAGTGTCTGCGACCTTCGAGACTGCAATCTGTCAGCTACAATATAGCATTCCTACAAGCGTAAAGCCAAAGCGACGCAACATCGTTGCTAGTGTTCCAGGAAATGAGAGACCTCAGCACCCGCAATGCCCTCTCATACGATAAGCAGGCCTGCAAAATTCTCCTTCAAAAAGAGGAAAAGTTTTTATTAGTGCTCCAACTAGTTAGGTATATAATTAGAAACGCCTTCCTTGTTCAAAATAAACAAAGAATGAAGAGAGTAACAAGAAAAGGTCCGGCGACAGCTTCGTTGCCTCCGGCAAGCTCCAGCAGGCAAGTAGAGGAATACAATAAGAGGTGGGGGAGAAAGGATATTAGGGTTTTCGAAAGGTGTGCTCTCGCGAGAGCTAGAAAGCAAACGAGGAAATAGAATCAGGCGAAGATGACGGAGTGGAAGCAGTGGGGTGGAGGTAAGCATGCTCGTTCCTAAGCATTCTGCAGTTCATCTAGCCGCCAGTTTTCTGTCGAATTCACGTACGCAAATATTTCCCTGGATTTAGGGTGTGTTTTCGCTATTTGAGTGTTTCTAAATAAATGAAAAAAAAAATTTTATTGTTACATTTTTTATAATAGATTTGTTCATAATAGTACATTTTTATATTTGAAATTAAATTTTCAGTTTCAACATTACAAATAAAAATAAACATCTAACTAAATAATAAGTATTAAGATTATTAAATTTAAAAAAAATAACTACTAAAATAACAATTAATAATATGATGATATATTTTACAAATATAGCTAATGTATGTCACATGATAAGCCGTCCTCTAAAAAAATTTTATATGCACGATCACTCTTAGCGATGGAATCCTTCAACTCATTTGTCCATCTAAAGAAGTTACAATTTTATGTTCTTCTCCTTGGACACCTATAAAAAGTTTCTCCTGTAGTTATGTGGTTTTCGTGTAATATGGAACTTTGTAGTCCGCAGTAGCAGTACAATGCTCTGGAAGTAACGAAAATCTCCGAGCTCATCTTTCCTGGAAGCTTAAAAACACAAAGCACATAACCTTATATGTAACATTAGCAAAAATTAAAAATATAAGTAATCAATTAAAGTTTTACGCAACTGTGAAGTCTCAGAGGAAACAATATATAAACCAACGAATCTGTCACTACAAGAACATAAAAGACCTTTTAAAAAAAGGTTCTTTATTATCTTTAACTCATGTAATACTGAGCTTGTGTGTGTCATAGATGCATATCACCAAAAAAAATGTCGTCTAGAAGAATCTTAAAACTATAGCACTAAAAAGGGAGACGAACTTAGTTGACTTCATTGGGATTTTAGGCGTGACAATAGCCAATAGCGACATATAGGACATTCAGAATAACTCTTAAGGTTGAATGTCTTATCATAGACCTCCAAAACTCACAAAAAAAAACATGCAATATTTAGATTATGTTTGTTTTTTCAGTATAAAATACTGATACAATAAACAGTAAATGTTTTCAACACACACTACAAATAAAATAACAACAGAAGTAGATGTTCTCTCCATTCGGCCTCTAACTATAACATCCGTAATTTGTTTTTTCAACTCTACCACCTCACTTTCACCTTCCCTATCTTGAGTGCAAGTCTTAGGCATATCAATTTCGACCTATGACAAAGATTGTCCAAGAAGAAATTTATATGCATCAGTACAAACATGTGAATGATATTCATTAACCCTACTAAAATCAATGACGTTGCGAGAAAGATGTCGTCAAATATAGTTGTGGAGAGCCATCACAAATAGCACAATCTACACTTGTTTAGAAAATGGATATGTAGGCATATCGCGCAGTCTAACCCATTTTTTCTTCCAAACTACAAATGTCCTTTCAATGACACTGAGTAAGGAGTGTCTCTTGTTGAACATTTTCTCCTGCCCCGAGTGATATTACTGACTCTCTCAAAGTCAGGTATGTGATATTTCGTATCGAGATAAGGTTTCAGATACCCTCTTTGTAACGGATATCCAACAATGACCAAATAAGATTTACCTGATAGTAATAGAATGAGTAGTTTGTCGTAAGAACAATATCTGACTAGTTCAGTCTCAAGCAACCTTGAAGGTGGATGATGAAAGTATTTAAGTCCACATAATATTTATCATATCCCTACCCAAGCCCGTGGATCCTCTTTCCAGGTTTTCTAATCTTTTTTAGTTCATTTCATTTTTTAATTATGTCATATCGTACTCCCTACCTGCACTTTCTTTGAACCTTTTTAATAATATTATGTCTATTCTGAATTTGACCTACTTAAGGCAAAGATCGCATAATATTATTTTCATATATTTATCCTACATAGCATATGAACCGACTTCTTTTGTCTTAACCATTGTATTACTAGCATAAGAAAACTAATCAACATAAATATTTGTCATAAAAAAATGTTTACCACAATTTAAAGAAAAATAGCAATATCATAATAACATCACAGCTGCTTAGACAGCAATCTGCACACCACCTCTACACCACACCACTACACTATCTCTACATCCACACACATCTGCCTCCACTACCACCACCTCCATACATCAACTTATACACACCACCACTACATCCGCCCCCACTACCACCACCTCCACACACCAACACATTCACACTACCAATGTCACCACCTCCACGCACCAACACCTCAACACCAACATTTCAACTTACCAACACATCCACACCACTACTACCACTACCTCCACGCACCAACACCTCAACACACCAACATTTCAACACACCAACACATCCACACCACCACCACCACCACCTCCACACGCCAACACCTCCACTCACTAACACATTCACACCACCAATATCACCACCTCCACGCACCAACACTTCAACACACCAACACATCCACAACACCACTATCACCACCTCCACAAACCAAGACATTCACAACACCACTACAACCACCTCTATACACCACACTTGACTTAAACATTCAAATTAGTCATTTATATATCCAAATTATTGCACCTGCAATCACCACCACCATCAATGTTCGACCAACAAGATCAACAGAATAAAGTGAACAAAAATCAAATCCATCAACATGATATAGCATAAAGAACCCAAATCATGATCCGAGCATATCACAGAGAATTTAAAAAAATCACACAATCCAACATAAACCGAAAACTATCAAAGGATAAGAGCACAGAAAACCTAGGAAAATCATTGCACATGTGTTTGCAAAATAATAAATCATCGCATAATTAAGGTAGAGAATATTATAACAGAAGCGAGAGGAAGAGGAACCACAACACAAAGGGCAGAGCTAATGTTCCAAACTGAGTCGAAGAACAGAGAAGGGAGAGAGAGGAAGAATGAAAAACTCGTCGCAACAACCGTTAGAAAGTTAGGGCAAGAATCAAGAGAGAGGGAGCCCCGTGAGAATCGCAAGAGAAGCAGGGGCTTAGAGAATCGCGAGTATTTTGGCGGGGTAGCCCCGTTAACTATTAGTGGAAGAACGTTGGCCATGAGGCCTGTGTTTCCTCTAAATTATCCAATTAAGCAGATACACCGCTTTTATCAAACACACGTCCAACAACCTCGG
>NW_018229112.1:0-2351 GCF_001263595.1 Phalaenopsis equestris
TATATATATAAAGAAAGAGAGAGAGAGAGATATTGCAAATATAGATTCAACAACAACAACAACAAACTGCCTTTATCCCACTAAGTAGGATCGGCTATATGAATCCTTTTTCTCCATTATGTCATATTTTTATTTAATTATAATAAATTAAGATCATTTTATAAATGCGTCCAAGTCTTTTTAATTATGCTTGCACCTTTCTTAACATAAGTTGAATCTAAAACATCTACTCTCCTACTGAATTATCAAATGGTCGATGTTTTATGTGACCAAACCATCTAAGACGGCTCTCTTTAATCTTCTTTGTCACTGGAGCTACACCAATGCTTTCACAAATACATTTGTTTCACATTTTGTCTCTAAGTGTCAAACAACTCATCCACTTAAGCATTCTCACCTTAACAACACTTAATTTTATGCTTCTCTTTCATAGGCCAACATTCTACACCATAAAACATTGTAGGTCTCACCACCGTCTTATAATATTTTTCTTCAAGTCTAACATGTACTTTTCTATCACACAGGCTTGATGCATTTCTCCACTTCAACCATCCAACTCGAATTCTATTAATAACATCCTCCTCTATATCACCATCACTTGGAACAATTGACCCCATATATCTAAAAGGTTTACTCCTTTTAAAATTTAATCACCCATTATTACAACTCTACCATTAAATTTACTATTACTAAAATTACATTCCATGTATTTACTAAAACTACCATTTAATGGAAACCGTCATAATTCAAGTTTTTCCTAAACTCATTCTCTAGCCTTATCAATAAGAATGACATATCATCAATGAAAAGCATACACCAAGCTAAATCCTCCTATAAATGTCCAGTAAAAAGCATCCATAACTAAAGCAAGAAGATATGGGCGTAAAGCTGATCCTTGATGTAATCCACCTAAAATAGGAAAATACTTGGTCAATCTTTCTTCTATTTGAGCACAACTAAAATCTCTAGTATATATATCTTTGATGACTTGAATATAAGTTATATTAATACTTTTCTTTTCTAGAACTCTCCAAAAAACTTCTCATAGAATCTTATTGCAAGATTTTTCTAAATCAATAAAAATCATATGTAGATTTTCCTTACGCTCTCTATAATTCTCTATCAAACTTCTCAATAAATGTATAGCTTCAATAGTAAACTTGCCAGTTATAAATCCAAGCTGATAATGGAAATCTTTATATCATGTCTTAACCCATGTTTAATTACTCTCTCCCATAATTTTAGTGTGGCACGTTAACATAATTCCTCTATAATTTGTATACTCTTGTGCATACTATCTATTCTTAAAAATGGAGACCAAAATATTCTTCCTCCATTCCCCAAGCATCAATTTCGAAAATAATATTAAAAATTTTAGTAAGCCAACAAACTCCCAAATCTTCTAAACATTTCTTCACTTTTATTGTGATAGCATCAGTTCCTATTGATTTCCCACCCTTGGTTTTCATTAAAGCCTCCTCAGCGTCCTATTACTAATGCAACAACAAAAAATAAAATTATTTTTATTATTAATTGATGATATTAAGATCACTATGGGAGATCATATTAGATTGATGGAAATAAGAGCTCCATGCTTGTTTAAATTTATGAGTGGTATAATTTGCTAATCTCATTACAAAGTCCTAAAAATATTATATATGATGAGAAAGACTTGCAGACGGTGGTTAGGTGGTAGCAATTGAGTAATAATAATTAGTCAATAATAACTAGGAGATCGATTGCTATTGGGGGAAAAAAGATTGAATGAAAATAGTTGGACAATCATACTTGAATAGTAATGTTTGATCGAAATAGTTCAAAGATATGGTAGGGGGACAACTATTAGTGGTGGAGATCAATCATAATTTTCTAGAGAGAAAGTTTAATAGTCATTGATGTATCCAAATTTATGTCAACATCACAGCTTCCCTTCATAGTAAGAATCGTGAGTCAATTTATAATTTTTTAAAGTGATACATTGATAATTATAGTCAAAATCTCCATAACATACCATCAGATGATCTATGTTGTTTCTTTCAATTACTAATGCTCTTTTAGCATCTAAGTGACTAAATGAAATTAATTATGTGATATTTAGCTTGTTTGATTCCTCTAATTGAGACTCTCATTTTTGCTGTGAGGAAACATGATTTGAAGATTGATTGTTCATTCAATTAATGTCATGAATTTTCCTACCATACAACTGCTAATTTATTTCTATTTTTATAGACTTGGATCAATATAACATTACCGTCATTAGATCCTTCACTACAAGTTTGCTATAATGGGAGATTGGATAGGCTTGAATTTAATTTCAAAATTTTTCAGCACAAATAGTTTATCATGAATTA
>NW_018229112.1:2799-10187 GCF_001263595.1 Phalaenopsis equestris
TATATATATATATAGATGTAAGGGAATACATCATTTTTTCTTACATTGGATTCAATTTGTCAAATAAAGAGTCACCCTAATCCTTTAAAAAGTGTTAATGAGATGAGGAGCTCAGTTTCTTTAGACTACTTTATTAATGATATATTATTTTCTTAATCTATGTGCATAGCCCAATGAGGTAATAATTGGTCCATTTATTTCATTGGTATTGAAGGGTTAAATTTTTTTCTTTTAAGCAAGGGATAGATAATAAAGGTTAACAAGATATTTTCTAATATATTAAATCGATGCTTATCACTATATAATAGAAAAAACAGTAGACTGTAATTGTGATTGAACCAAGATGATTAAAATAATAACTATGCCAAAATATACATTCAGTGTCCTCCAAAACTATAAATATCCTAGGAATTAAGTTAGAGTTTAGTAAGAGTTAAACCACTATTTAGTAAGATGGTTAGGCATAAAATATCTACTGAACTAAAATTATTATAGTGTTGTTAGTAGATGTTTAAATTCTAGTTGAGATGAACAGAGAAACTTGATGTGGATGATATAGACCCTCAAAAAAAGAGTTATAAAATTAATTTAAATTTCTTATAGAATATTTTACTACATTTTAAGATAAACAAGCTATGATTGGTATTCTTATTATAGTATTAATAACTCAAAATAATTTCCTACCAAAAATATAATGATTTATATTACAATAAGACTAAAACCTTATACATTAATCGTATGAATATAAGTCTAGATGTTCTTGATGAATCAAAAGTTTAATATCTTCGTTCAGATGAAGATAATTTTTAATTGAATACACTCTTAATTGCTATAAGTAATATTACCGAGATTGATCAAATCCACTTAATTTTTAATAAAATTAGTCACTTTAGGAGTTCATATTGAATTTCCATTAAAGTTTTAGCTTAGAATGTGTTTAATAGGATGTAATTAGATAAAAAATATTTTATTTAGTATGAAGAGTATATTTATTCTTTTATCTATTTTTATGTTTTTTATTGGATATTTGGAGCAACCTTTTCTTGAGTACACTAATATTTACTAGAGCTATTTAAAATAAATTTAATAAACATTAATTCTCTCATTAACATTATTTATAATTTTTTTAATGGATAAGATCAATATTGGAATAAAATATCTCTTACATAAGAGAACAAATAAAAATATTGCAGAGGTTAGACTTTCAAGAAAAAAAATTGCAAACTAACTCAAAATTTACTCCTAATGTTTAAAACATCTGAAAAGAATAATTGAAAGTACTCCATTACTGTTTCTCTTTTACTTTGGTGATTTTTTTTAATGTGAGAGGAGTCCATAATTGTCTTTCGATATGTAATAATTATAAATTAATAAATAAACTGCCTTAGTTAGAAATTAGCAAATGTATGAATAATTTTATGAGAGAGTGAATAAAAATTAGAAGTGTGGTTTCCTCTCCACTCTTTGGGATTGAGACTTCACCAGAGGGAAACTTGGGTAAATTTAAATTCTAAATCTCTTATCATTTCTATCTCTATTTGAAAATTCATTATGAATCTACTGAGGGGATCACTAAGTTAATATCTAATTATTAGAAAGGTTTGTGAAAATTTTAGAAGAATTAGGCACTAAAAAATATGATAGCATTTTTTTTTATCTTCACAAAAGAAATATTGACTTCTAGTAGAAAACAAAAAAACCGGTGGTTTTTGAAGTGAGGTTTTCTCTCCACTCTTTGGGATTGAGACTTCACCAGAGGACTTACCTGTAGATCATCCTTTGAATTGGTTAAGGTAAAAAATTCAATTACGCTATTATAATTTTTTATGTTGATATGACTGTTGGTGAGTTCAAGTAACTCCACCAAAATTTGTAGCTATTGTAAGCTAAGGGGGTAAATATAATAATGGTTTTTTTTAAAGCTTTGAGTAAGGGCAACTTGGCTAACTTTAAATTCTAAATCTCTTATCATTTCTATCTCTATTTGGAAATTCATTATGAATCTATTGAGGGAATCACTAAGTTAATATCTCATTATTAGAAAGGTTTGTGAAAATTTGAGAAGAATTAGGCACTAACAAATATGATAACATTTTTTTTTTTATCTTCGCAAAAGAAATATTGACTTCTAGTAGAAAATAGAAGAACCGATGGTTTTAGAAGTGCGGTTTTCTCTAAAATAGGTAGCAATTTAAAGCATCTTTAATGTTAAAAAACGAAGTGGCCAACATAAAGTCGTCCACATGGTTGACCAAGTCAATTTTTCCTTCATCTAATTCTAGATGTGGTATGCTAAAATTTTATCAAAAGCTTGGCGTCTATAACATATCTGGAGAACACATTAGGTAGTTAGGGACTCTATTTTGTGTCTGATTTAGATGGTAGGGTGAGCTCCTCATTTTTTGTTAAAATAATTAGAACTTTAGCTCTTGATGACTGCCTTCAAATAACAAAATTTGAAAAGGTGCATATGCCCTTTGGACTGCTCAATGTTCCTGCTGTAGAGTTTGTTAGAACATTATCACAATAACAAATGTATGAATAATTTTATGGGAGAGTGAATAAAATTAGAACTGTGGTTTCCTCTCCACTCTTTGAATTGACACTTCATCAGAGGGCAACTTGGGTAAATTTAAATTCTTAATCTCTTATCATTCCTATCTCTATTTGGAAATTCATTATGAATCTACTGAGGGGATCACTAAGTTAATATCTAATTATTAGAAAGGTTTGTGAAAATTTTAGAATAATTAGGCATTAAAAAATATGATAACATTTTTTTTTTATCTTCGCAAAAGAAATATTGACTTCTAGTAGAAAACAGAAGCACCGGTGGTTTTAGAAGTGTGGTTTTCTCTCCACTCTTTGGGATTGAGACTTCACCAGAGGTCTTACATGTAGATCATCCTTTAAAATGGTTAAGGTAGAAAATTCAATTACGCTATTATAATTTTTTATGTTGATATGACTGTTGGTGAGTTCAAGTAACTCCACCAAAATTTGTAGCTATTGTAAGCTAAGGGGGACAATATAATAATGGTTTTTTTTTGAAAGCTTCGAGTAAGGGAAATTTGGGTAACTTTAAATTCTAAATCTCTTATCATTTCTATCTCTATTTGGAAATTCATTATGAATCTATTGAGGGAATCACTAAGTTAATATCTCATTATTAGAAAGGTTTGTGAAAATTTTAGAATAATTAGGCATTAAAAAATATGATAACATTTTTTTTTTATCTTCGCAAAAGAAATATTGACTTCTAGTAGAAAACAGAAGCACCGGTGGTTTTAGAAGTGCTAGTAGAAAATAGAAGAACCGATGGTTTTAGAAGTGCGGTTTTCTCTTCACTCTTTGGGATTGAGACTTCACCCGAGGTCTTACCTGTAGGTCTTACATGTAGATCATCCTTTAAAATGGTTAAGGTAGAAAATTCAATTACGCTATTATAATTTTTTATGTTGATATGACTGTTGGTGAGTTCAAGTAACTCCACCAAAATTTGTAGCTATTGTAAGCTAAGGGGGACAATATAATAATGGTTTTTTTTTGAAAGCTTCGAGTAAGGGAAATTTGGGTAACTTTAAATTCTAAATCTCTTATCATTTCTATCTCTATTTGGAAATTCATTATGAATCTATTGAGGGAATCACTAAGTTAATATCTCATTATTAGAAAGGTTTATGAAAATTTCAGAAGAATTTAGGCATTAACAAATGTGATAACATTTTCTTTTTATCTTCACAAAAGAAATATTGACTTCTAGTAGAAGACAGAAGCACCGGTGGTTTTTGATGGGTGGTTTTTTTCCCAATCTTTTGAAAAATAGGTAGCAATTTAAAACATCTTTAATGTTAAAAAGCGAAGTGGCCAACATAAAGTCGTCCACATGGTCGACCAAGTCAATTTTTCCTTCATCTAATTCTAGATGTGGTATGCTAAAATTTTATCAAAAGCTTGGCCTCTATAATATATTTGAAGAACACATTAGGTAGTTAGGGCCTCTATTTTCCGTCTGATTTAGATGGTAGGGTGAGCTCCTCATTTTTGTTAAAATAATTGGAACTTTAGCTCTTGATGACTGCCTTCAAATAACAAAATTTGAAAAGGTGCATATGCCCTTAGAGTTGCTCAATGTTCCTGCTGTAGAGTTTGTTAGAACAACATCACAATAACAAATGTATGAATAATTTTATGGGAGAGTGAATAAAATTAGAACTGTGGTTTCCTCTCCACTCTTTGGGATTGACACTTCACCAGAGGGCAACTTGGGTAAATTTAAATTCTAAATCTCTTATCATTTCTATCTCTATTTGGAAATTCATCATGAATCTACTGAGGGGATCAATAAGTTAATATCTCATTATTAGAAAGGTTTGTAAAAATTTTAGAAGAATTAGGCACTAACAAATATGATAACATTTTTTTATCTTCGCAAAAGAAATATTGACTTCTATTAGAAAACGGAAGAATCGGTGGTTTTAGAAGTGTGGTTTTGTCTCCACTCTTTGGGATTGAGACTTCACCAGAGGTCTTACCTGTAGATCATCCTTTGAACTGGTTAAGGCATAAAATTCAATTACGCTACTATAATTTTTTATGTTGATATGACTGTTGGTGAGTTCAAGTAACTCCGCCAAAATTTGTAGCTATTGTAAGCTAAGGGGGTAAATACAATAATGGTTTTTTTTGTAAAGCTTTGAGTAAGGGAAACTTGGGTAACTTTAAATTCTAAATCTCTTATCATGTCTATCTCTATTTGGAAATTCATTATGAATCTATTGAGGGGATCACTAAGTTAATATCTCATTATTAGAAAGGTTTGTGAAAATTTCAGAAGAATTTAGGCATTAACAAATATGATAACATTTTTTTTTATCTTCACAAAAGAAATATTGACTCTTCTAAATATTGACTTCTAGTAGAAGACAGAAGAACCACTAAAGAGATGATTATTTGAATGTAATGAAAAATAGGTAGCAATTTAAAACATCTTTAATGTTAAAAGGATAAGTGGCCAACATAAAGTCGTCCACATGGTCGACCAAGTCAATTTTTCCTTCATCTAATTCTAGATGTGGTATGCTAAAATTTTATCAAAAGCTTGGCCTCTATAATATATTTGAAGAACACATTAGGTAGTTAGGGCCTCTATTTTCTGTCTGATTTAGCTGGTAGGGTGAGCTCCTCATTTTTGTTATAATAATTAGAACTTTAGCTCCTGATGTTTGTTAGTAGAGAAAAATATTTACAGAATATATTTGAATCCACCCCCCTCCCCAATTTATTTAGATTTTTGTTAGTTACAAAATATTATTTTTCATGTTTTTGGACACTTCTTTGTTATGTTGTTTTACTTTATTTATTGTTTGATTTCTAATTTTTGGCATCAATCTATGCTCATTATGCCTAAAGGAAGGATGGATCTAAATTTATATGTGACAATGCATGAAACTTATTTACAGAACCCTATGTGATAGTAGAGAAAAATAGAAAAATAGTGCTCAAAAGTGAGAATCTTTAAGAGTTTTTTTTAATTTCATAATAGGGTGTTTAGATTATTATGTTTTGTCATCAAAATAACCTTTTGAATTTATAATTATACTTTTTTTTTTACACAACATGAGATATTACATTTTGATTTGATAAACAAGTACTAAAAATATCCATTATAAACACATGAACATAGTGATTAGAATATAATTGAATTACTGCTTTTGAAAATGCTTCGATGGTCTTGCCATCTCAAGAAATGGAATCACTACTTGAAAGGCATGTTTCTCTTAGGTCCCCAAGTGAGTAGCATTAGGGCAAGCTGATGCCCTTTTGACTATATGAGTGAATTCCAAGCTTGAGTTATTTGAAATTGGTGTGTGCTCTATGATTTTGAGTCCTTTGAATTATGTGACTTTAAAATGAGCTTGGGTGCTTTGAACTTGGCATGCATCCTGTTAGCATTATTAAGAGTGTGATTTGGGATCCCCATGATCCTGATTCTTTGTGAGTTCACTTGATTTTTTTTTATTTTATCCTAAACTTCATATTTTGGCATATAACTAAGACTATTGAAACTCTGAATATTAATTACTTCATTCCCATGATGGCACAAAAAATATGGGCGTCTTATGAACATCAGCGATCAACTTTAATCAACCATTATAAGCTCTTTATGTACTAATGAAATTATAATCCATATATACTAATGATCTTGCTATCATGATTCAAGTTTACATTCACTTTTTTATTAGAGGTTGTGTGGTTGGATGTTTTCCTTATGAACTACAATTCAAATGCAAGAGTTTAAATTTAAACAATATGTTTGTCTTGTAGATTTTGGAATGAAAGAGTTAAAAATTCAACTAATTTCAAACTATGTAGTTTATTTCTGATTTCTTCAAAACTGTCCCAATTTAGTTGAGTTTTGAATACACCTATAGCCATATAATTGTTGACGCCACTATTAGTGAGCCATCGGCACCACCAACGACCACTACCCCTCCTGCAACCACCACTTATATCCTACCATCACCTTGCCCACCTATTATCATTCATTAGTCGCCACCACTATTGTTACCCATCGTTTGCCTTCATATTTTACATTGACATTATTTTAACTCAAATCAAATTTAATTCAAAAACATCTTACTAAATAAATCAAAAACATTTAAATATAATATATTTCAAAAACATTGTATGTCACCCCCTCTATATTCTATTAACACGCACTAAATATAGTAGTAACTATATCTAACCAGAGCATACGTGATTATTTGTTATATAATATTAAACAATGTTTTTTAAAAGAATACTATATTCGAAAATTCTCACTTGAAATATATGTCCGTTGGAAACTTAATATATAGTATTTCAATGATGCGGATGGTTAGTTAGTCAAATACATAATTTTTGTATTACATTAATCATTTTATATTAGTTCTCTATATGACTGATTATACAAAGTACTTTTCAATATATAAAATTATGTGCGCCATTTTAACATTTTGTCGAGGCTTTTTAAAATATGTATAGTTGGAGAAATTATTCCGTACGGACACCGTATGCAGAGATGAATGTGGTGTCCGATCCCCAGTCCATCTCTGTAAAAAAAAAAAATGTTAAAAGTGAGATCCACCGAAATACATCTTTGCGCTGATCGACGGTGAAGATCGGACACCGCATGCATCTCTGCATGCGGTGTCCGTATGGAATAATTTTTGGTATAGTTGATGTACTAATAATTAATAAATACAAAATTTTTAAATAACTAATGAAAGCAAAAATTTACTTTTATTTATATAAGTATATAGACTTCAATCATGTAAATTTCAGAGATAATTTTCTTAGGAAAATAGTTTTAAAATGTATTAGGTATTCAATCACAATATCAAGAG
>NW_018229113.1:0-3562 GCF_001263595.1 Phalaenopsis equestris
TTCATGAAATGTCTGCTTAGGTTATATGCTTGAACGCAATTCTCTATCTGGAAGTCTTTTTTTTTTTTTTCATTCTTTAAATATAATTGGTTGTCTCAATTTATGTTATTTTTACTAGCAGAAATCACATTTCAAACAAGAATTTGAGTAGAAAAGTTATTCTTGAAGATTGCTTGGTTTTGGTATTGTTTTCTCAGTGGATAGGATCTGTCCGAAAGAACAACAACAACAACAACAACAAATCTTTATCCCACTAAGTGGGGTTGACATCTGTGGGAAAGAAGATATAAAAAAAAAAAAATCTCAAGCAGTTTCGATGTTGAAAATGGTGGACTGCACTGTTTGAGCACCCGAAGGCAGCTTCCTTTCATGGATAGCAAACTGCAGCCAAACTGGTACACATTTTTTTTATTTAATTGTCTTCTACCATTGAACTTTATTTTTTATTAAACAAATGATGATAGTTCTTTGAATATAATTAACACCAAAATTTACTTCTTTTTTTATTCATAATTTATAGCTGGATTTACATACATCCCACAAAATTCTTAAATATTTACATATCTAACACCTAAATACTTGAACGTTAGAGAAAAGTGTCAAAATAGTCCACTCTTTATAGAGGGTCATTTTAGTCCCAAATTTTATAAAACTAATAATTTAATCCATAGATTTTTTTTTTAATATGGGTTAAAATAATCCCCCTGTGATACCATTTGAGATACAATTTACAGAGTACAGTGGACTAATTTGACACTTTATATGTTTGAGGCAGCTGTGTCATATTGCACTATAGTTTTTCCTGTTTTTTATAGACTATGGGAGTGTTTGAGGCGGCTGTGTCATATTGCACTATAGTTTTTCCTGTTTTTCCCCTGCATTCTCAAAAAATTATAGCTGAAAACTGTGTTTTCTCATTAGGTCTGGCTACCTGCGGTGGCTGCTAGAAAGCTGCGGCCTGACATTTTTAAATTTTCTTTTTGTAATCGCCACCACAGTTTTTTGAACAATAGCTTCTTTAACAACTTCACAGCTGCTTCTTTCAACAACTACAACTGCCCCAAACAGACTCTATGAGATTAAAATGACCCCATGTAAACAATTAAGGAATTATTTTGGCACTTTACTCTTTAAAGTTAATGTCAGTGATATTTTGGATGTGATTTAGAAATTAGGTTGTTATATAACAAGAAAGGTTGGAACGTTAAATATATAAATATATAAGAATTCTATGATGAGCATGTAAATTCCCTTAAATTTAAATTTTAGATAAAATCTAAGCTAAAAGTGAAAATCATGCACAACAGAGAAATGCTTGGTTCTGTTTTTGGTTTCTCGGTATTCAGGCGTGTTTCTTAATAAGATGTGCTTTGATCAGAGTATCATTCAGTATTGTTTCCTGTGCTTAAATAATTGTAATTTAGTAACTTGATATGTATTTCAGTTGTAATCAGATTTGATATCTATATTTATGGGGATAAATTCTGCATCAGGATATTATGGCTTAAATATGATCAATGGATTTTATAGTATTTGATATTTGTTTTGAGATAGGGGTATTTTATAATTTACTTGATTGATATTTGTTTTCTTGATGATTGTTTTGAAAATTTTGCTCATCATAACTAGTCAACCTTTTCTATTATTTATGCAGGGCGTAAATTGACATTTTTGTTTGAAAGTTGATATATATATATATATATATTTGATTTCTCTCTCATAGTGCATGTTATGATTTTCTTTTTTTTTTTTGTTTTGGTTGAAGAAAAATGAAGTGAATATAAAATGTGATAGGCATGCAACGGTGATAGTCGGTTAACTGGAGAGCAATGGGTAGCGGCCAACAAGCGGTAGGCGGGTGGCGGCTTGCTGTCGATGATTGACGGCAGCAAAAGCTACAGGCGGTGAGTAATGCATTACGCTAAGCTAATGTATTTGGAATTCACCCAAACACAACAAATTTCAAATGTGTTATATTTGTTATCCTGCATTTGAAATACATACAACCAATTAACCAAACACTTGGATTTTTGAAACTCTTCCAAAATGAATGCGGCGCACTTTTTTTTTTTTTTTGCAGAAAATCAAACTAACTCTTAGTGTTTAATTTGTCATTTTCCTTTCTATATAAATCTCTGAAACATTAAGCTTTTATTTTTTCCTTAAAAAAATATTTTTTTTCTTAAACTTTGAGATCATAATCTAAAGCAAAAATAGTTAATGCTACATGATTTTGAGATCATAATCTAAATGCAGTTTTCGAGCCATTTCGAGCCGAACACGAGCGAGCAAATTATTGTTCGTGTTCGGTTCGTCTACATTTCGAGCTTAAAAATTTGTTCGTGTTCTGCTCATTAAAATTGACAGCCCTACTGGTGAGCAATGATGGCAAAAATATCTTTTTTTTTAATTACTAATATTTAAAATTTAAGTTAGTTAACTTAAAAACGCATTAGATCCTTTATTGGGTACTTTATGAGCATCTATTATTGCTTCGCCTTTGTTAGCATGCTGGTAGAAATTGCACTTGTAATGTCATCATGATAGTCATGCATGTGCTAAACAAAGGAAACCCTAAAAAGGGTGTATAATTAATGTAATAGAGTTGCCATAATATTCGTGGGTCTGTGGGGCTTACGCTATCAACAATTGTAAAAGGTGATTTACTAGAAATATGATTAATTGAGCTGTCAAAACAAGGGGCATTTGCGTAAATACCACCCAATTTCTATGTATTTACAGTTAGATATGCCAATACATAGGAATGGAGTGGTGTGTATGTAAATATTTCTAAAAACAAACTTGATGATAAGATTAAAAATCTAAATTGCTCATAATTGTTACTAATCATACATTTCTATAAGTTCCCTATCCCATCCTCTTAGCACATTCACATACTTTGACCCTATTCCTCATGTGGAGGAAGGACCCCACCCATTTAGCATTGACGCACATCATTCAACACAATCGTCACGATCGTTAAATGCATCTCAAATAAATCCCCTCCAGCATTGAAGCCGATAATCTGATACCTAAAAGTGTCCAGAAATTCTTTATTTTGGTTTGCTCATTAAAGATAATTTCAAATTGGATACAAATGATTTCCCAAGTTTTTTTCCCCCAATAAATATCCCACAAGCCTAACATCACTATTGACAAAAATAGGAACTGGCATCAGGTGGCTAATATCTTCAAAGAAAGGTCATGCAATTTAAGATGCAGTTGTAATTTTTTTTTATTAAGGCTACAAGTGAGCCACTTTTAGAATAGATAAAAGTACATAGATTAATGAAATCATGATTGACTTGTTTGTGATGAGTTTAGAATATTGCCATGTATATATAAAAACTCAAATCAAATAAAACCAATCTCGATAATTTTGCATATAATTGATTCTGTCTTTAGCAGTTCTAATGCTATTTTCAAATGCTTAGCATGATCTTCATCACTTCTTAAATATATCAAAATATCATCAATAAAGATATAGACGAAAAATACTTCTCAAAATTTAATGCAGCTTTTTGACAAGCTTCAAAGATTAAACATTTTATATATATATATA
>NW_018229113.1:3691-5769 GCF_001263595.1 Phalaenopsis equestris
GTTTTGGACAGCTTATAAGAGCGGGCGGCGTTTTCAAAACGCCGACGTACCATTTGGTTCGCGTGTTTCGCCAGCTTATCTGAAACTGCGTTTGGGTTTTTACACTAAACGCAGACCGTGGGTCGACTTTCAGGATAAGCAGCTTATCCTGAAACGCACAAGTTGCCCTAAACGGACCCTAAAATAGAGGCCTCTCAATGCTGCTGATTAAACAAGCTGACAGAAAAAACATTATTTGACCTACATTTCGAGACTAAATAGCCTGAACCAAACCATGATGCAATTAAGAAAAATACACCCAATCAAATGCTGAAATTATAAACTACTCCATGAAATTATCCTAAACATAAGCTAACTCCTTAAATACCATATATGTCCAAAAATTAGAAATGAAAAAAAAAAAAGTTAAATAAAGCCACCACAGGCACAATGCCAACCAAAAGGAAGATTTAACTCAAAACTCACACTTACACAAATAATTGAAATTAATAGGGGCATTAATCAAACCTATTGTTTGAAAAAATAAAGAGTGAAGCGAGGCAACACTCTTGAAAAGTAAGTAATCACAAATCAAATAGTACAAACCTCACCTTATTGTATAAATGACAAGTAATGTGTGCACTAAAAGTTCATGTAATATCATCAAAATTTCATGATCACATTTGCTTTGCTTTAAACCCATACAATCATTCAAAGGAAATAAGTTTAGTTATAGGAGAGAATGGAGCTAATGCACGAACTAAAATTTGCCTCATTTGGCTAAATCAGGCAAGATGCAATGTGGAAACTGAGTAAACACGGGTTGAGTCAAGTAAAGACGCATGAAATTGGCTCAGAGAAACACACGACAAGCCTATGCCCTAGAGGTCCAACATAGATACAACAAGATCAATCATTACCCGAAGAACAAACTCGCCAATTGGCTCAATGGAAACTCTCGACTCAAATCCAACTAAAAAGGCTAAGCTCGTACGGGAAGAAATCAATCTTCCCCGTTCATCTTATCTTCAAAGCAAAGTAGAACGAGACAAAATTTATACTCCTACAAGAATGAATCTTTCTCCAGTTGAAATTTAGGGCTCGTATAAAACTAAGCATGCTCTTCATAGATTCAAATCTACACCAATGGATCCATCATTAAGGTTCAAACAACCATCATCAATCATTTTGTGTACTGATGGATGTTAGAGTGGCCTACAACAATTTGGAGTTTCAAGTCGCCATGAAGAAAAAATGACTCCAAATACTGATCGAGTTCATGAGCAAGGGTTTATTCAATTTGATCCACAATGCAATCATTTGTTTGATATAGAGAAAAAAACAGATGAGACCTGTTTTTTTAAAATTACCTTCAGACCAGCTCCAAATTTCCCACTAATACGACTTCAGAATGGCTCAGTTATGATAATAAAACTAAAAACATGTAGAATAATCAGGAATGAATCGGAAAAAAAAAAAATTTAGGGGTATCTACATACATGCCACACAATTCTTATGTTTTTACATATCTAACACCTAAAATCTAATATTTGCATCCATACCACCCAAATCTTTAACATCACATAAAAAATATAAACCATCGCTATATTTTTAAAAGTGAAATAAATCTTTTCATGCATATGCTTATGACGCCAAGGTCTTAACAAAATGTAAATATCAAACTTTGGGTGTTATATGTGTAAAAAAAAATGGCTGTTATGTATGTAAATTTCCCTTTTATTTATAGTTCTGATTGAATAACATCATCAAATAATTCCAGAGTTCCAACAAATCAAGGAAATGAATTTGTAGGAAATGGTGCGTAACAATCTAATGGGCATGAACAAAACTCTCTATAATTACTACCTGCCAGATTAACTTAAACAATTTCAAAACTCTCTCTACAATACCACACAATTCTTATGTACTTAGAAATCAAACAGCAGAACTTTCATATTCGTATGCATAACACTCAAATCTTTAATATCACATCCAACCCACTTTTACTAAACTTCTTAAAAGTAAAACACACATTTTCATGCATAAATTTACGACACCAAAGTCTTATAAATGCAGATATCAAACATTAGGTATTAGAT
>NW_018229114.1:0-350 GCF_001263595.1 Phalaenopsis equestris
TCAAGAATGAAATTAAAGAGAAAATTTGAGGGAGTAAGAATGGGAGAGAGAGATCGAGTGAAAAATAAAAAGTGGAGTGAGGAAAAAATGGAGAGAAACAGGGAGGGAGAGATAGTGAGAGTTAAATTGAAGATAGATAGAGAGAACGGGAGAGAAATAGAAGGAGAAGAGAACGAGAAAAGATATAACAAGAGAGAGAGCAAGAAAGACAACGAATGTATGAAAGATAAGAAGAGAGAGAGGGAGAGATGGGGAAAGGAGGGAGAAGCAGAGTCAGATGTGTGAGAGGAAGTGAGAGGATGAGGGTAGAGTGATGAGAGAGAAGAGAGCAATATAAGTAGAATCAAGGA
>NW_018229115.1:0-5841 GCF_001263595.1 Phalaenopsis equestris
TTAGCTCTAATCAAATGGAGGATTAAAATAAGCTCAGTAAGAGGGAAATTCAATACCTTTGCTATGAGAAGGGAAGCTTCGATCAGAGGTACTCAGCATGTTTGTGGAGGTCTAAGGAGGCTAGGGATTAAGCCTCTGGTCGTGGTGAATGACCTAGACCTAAGTTCGATCAAGGCCGGATTTGGGTGTTGATCAAAGTCTAGTGTGGAGGCTCTATGGGAAGGGGATTTGATGGGGCTTTATCTTAATTCATTGTGGAGATGGTGTAGGTGAGTTTAATTTGAATTTGGTGCACTGTGGAGGTGTGGTGGAGAATGTCCTGTCTCCGGTAAGGTTTCGAGCTCTGAAATTGAGCTCCGACAAGAGGATTTAGGGCAAAGAAGTGGTTGGTTTGCATTGTGGAGGTCTTAAAGAAGCTATGGGAGCAATTTGGAGAGGATTCCTTGAGAAATTTTCAGCACCCCCTCTTAAGGCCATGGAGGTGAGGTTTTATAAAAAATGGCTTAGGGTGGCTCTATGGGCCAATTGAGGGGTCCAAAGTGCTGTCTATGTGGAGGGCAGAGAGGCACTAAACTTAAAATTGGATGAGGTGGCCTCAAGGTTTGAATTGGGTTTGATTCCATGGGGGTGGCTCTCGGTTTGGCCATTTTTTAGCAGCTAGGCCGGCCTAGTGGTCAGGTGAGCCTGGGGGAGGTTCAATTATCACTTACCCCCAAGGGTTAGTCATAATGGTGAGGATATTTAGATTAAGACTCAAAAATGGGCATGAATACCTTAATTTTGGGATCCATTGGTCCATAGCTTGGTTTGGTGGGTTTAGGATAGTTTAGCTTTGTCCTTAGGAGGAACTTGATGGCTGTGGAGTCATTTTCTTAGTTGGCTTTAAGGTGGCTACGTTAATTTTGATGAAGGGGTCCAAGTGGGTGCAAATGACCAAAACTTGGGTTTGGGTTAGGCTAGCCATGAACTTAAGCCCAATTAATTTATCAATATTATGTAGATGATTGTAAGGAAGATTTTTTGTGAAGGGTTGAAATGATTTTGGGTTCAATTGGAGGGTGCGTCAATTTGAAGGATTTTGGAGATTTGGTTAATTTAGGCATGTTGGGCTAGGTTTGTGTCTAGATTGAGCTAGCCTTAGGCTAAGTCCAAATAGATTATTGAAAATGGTCTATAAGAATTTCATGAAGAGTTTTCAACATAAATTGGGTGCCAATTTTGGGGTTAAGACATTCAATTTGGTGGAATTTGGGGACATAACTTGGTTTTAAGGCAATCAATTTTGATGAAGGGGTCCAAGTGGGTGCAAATGACCAAAACTTTGGTTTGGGTTAGGCTAGACATGACCTTGAGCCCAATTAATTGATCAATATTATGTAGATGATTGTAAGGAAGATTTTTTTTGAAGGTTTGAAATGATTTTGGGTTCAATTGGAGGGTCAATTTGAAGGATTTTGGAGTATTGGTTAATTTAGGCATGTTGGGCTAGTTTTGGGACTAGATTGGGCTAGCCTTGGGCTAAGTCCAAATAGATTGTTGAAAATAGTCTATAAGAATTTTATGAAGAGTTTTCAACATAAATTGGGTGCCAATTTTGGGGTTAAGGCAATTGTTAAGCCAATCAATTTGGTGGAATTTGGGGACATAGCCAATTTAGGGCAAAACTGGGGCTTTTGGACTTGGGTCAAACTTGGACTTAGGGCAAAATTAGTTGAAATTGAGGCTTCCCCAAGACCAATTGAAGGTCAAGTTTGATGTGTAGGAGTGTTATGAAGAGTTTACAACATAAATTGTGGCAAATTGAGTAGGCTATAGATTCAATTTAGTGGATTAGGTCATATGGCCAAAATTGGGGCTTTGATTTAAATCAAAATTGGGCTCAAAGCATGAGCCAATTAAGCTTGTATTAGGTTTATATTGGTCACATGAAAGGTGAATTTGAGTTTATTAGGTTTAGATTGGTCATATGAAAGGTGAATTTGAGTTTAGGATTGAAATTTGGGGAGATTGGGACCAAGTTGATGGACATTTGAGACAAACTTGGGGGAAATTGGGCCTTTAAAGGCAAATTTGGGGTTTTTGGTTAAAATGGTTAAATTGGCCAAATTGGGTCATGTGGTAGTTTAGAAAAATAGAATTGGGAATATTTGGAAGGTTTTGCGAATTTTTGAGGTTTTTTTTGAAATTTTGAAATTTTGAGCTAAGGAGAGGCATTTTGGTAATTTGGAAATTTTTTTAGTGATTTTGGGTAATCTTTTTAGTGGTTTTGGGTAATTTGGATATTTTCAAAAGGTTTGAAATGATTTTTGAACAAATTTGGGTATTTTGGGTAAATTTAGGAATTTTGGCCAAATTTAGGGTTTCAAGGGTTTTTAGGTAATTTGGTAATTTTTTTGGTGATTTTAGGTAATTTGGATATTTTCAAAAGGTTTGAAATGAATTTTGAACAAATTTGGGTATTTTGGGTAAATTTGGGAATTTTGGCCAAACTTAGGGTTTCAAGGGTATTTAGGAGTTTAGTAGTAAAAGACTAAGTTGGGTATTTTTGGTAGAATTGGGAAGTCAACCACCATAAATGAGCTATGGGTCAATGGGAACACCATTTTGGGTTCTCGAACCCCATTTTGGGTTCTCCATGCATTGGTCTTATCTAAACCCTTGCCTATGGCTAGTAGGTTTAGGTGACCATCTACATGAGTCTCCCAGAAGATCAAGGGATCACAGTCAAGAGTCACAGTTAAGAAATTTTGGGTTTAGGGTTGTGAGTGATTGTGAGTGAGGTGATTGTAGTGAGTGCCTTAGCTCTAGAACAGCACCCAGGGTCAACCCTAAGGTCCAACAGTTCTATGGGAACTATCCTTGAGCTCCCCCATAGTGATCCCACCTACTAAGTGCTAGAGGTTAGGACCAATATGTAGAATTTCAAGTTGAGCAAGGAGAAGTGTAGAATTTCTAATGGTGAGAGTTCCTTTTCTAGTTTTCTAAGAACAATCAATAAGAAATCCCTATGGCTAGACCTTAGGTTACCAAAGAGGAAAAAGCTAGACCTCAATAAAAATGAGGTCAATAAATAGAGCCCCAATAGGTGTGGTGTGCTTGACAAGCGACGAGATCAACAAAACCAATACAGACTGCTAAGTCAACATACATATAAGGAGTGTAGAATTTGAGTGCTTGTTGCTTTTGCTATGGAATATAGCAGGTGAATATTTGATCAAAATCAAGAAGTAAGAACTCTCGTTGGGGATGGGAGAGTAGGTTTTGAGTTATTAGATTTATGGTATTTACTGAGGATGGGGATTAGTATGTAAGTGCTGACCTCAAGGTGGGAATTGAAACTTAGGTATTGATTCAGAAAAGAGAGTCAGAAGTTAAGGAATGACCTCAAAGGAAGTGAATCAGAGGTTAAGACTGATTCTAAAATGAGAATGAAAAGTTAATGATCAATCTCAAAAGAGAGTCGGAGATTAGGGACCAAGAGGTCTTGAAAGGACTGAATCAGAAGTTAGGACTGATTCCAAAAATGAGAATTAAAAGGTAGGGATCAATCTCGAAAGAGAGTCGGAAGTTAAGGACCGACCTCGAAAGAAGTGGATCAGGAGTTAGGGACTGATTCAAAAATGAAAATTGAAAGTTCAAGATTAGTTTCAAAAGAGTGTCGGAGGTTAAGGACCGACCTCGAAAGGAGTCAATCAGAAGTTAGGGACTGATTCCTATAATGAGAATTTAAAGTTCAGGATCAATCTCAAAAGAAGGATTGGAAGTTAAGGATCGATCTTGAAAGGAAAGGAATTAGAAGTAAAGGACTGATTCCAAAATGAGAATTGAAAGTTAAGGTTCAATCTCAAAAGATTGTCGGAGGTTAAGGACCGGCCTCAAAAGTAGTGAATCAGAAGTCAGGGACTGATTCCAAAAATGAGAATTGAAAGTTTAGGATCATTCTCAAAAGGAGGATTGGAAGTTAAGGACCGACCTCAAAAGGAAAGGAATCAGAAGTGAAGGACTGATTCCAAAATGAGAATTGAAAGTTCAGAATCAATCTCAAAATGAGGATCGAAAGTGAAGGACCGACCTCCAAAGGAAAGAATCAGAAGTTAGGGACTGATTCTGAAACGAGAATTTAAAGTTAAGGATCAATCTCAAAAAGAGCATCGGAAGTTAGGGACCGACCTCAAAGTGAGGGAATCAGAAGTTAGGGACTGATTCTGAAACGAGAATTTAAAGTTAAGGATCAATCTCAAAAAGAGCATCGGAAGTTAGGGACCGACCTCAAAGTGAGGGAATCAGAAGTTAGGGACTGATTCTGAAACGAGAATTTAAAGTTAAGGATCAATCTCAAAAAGAGCATCGGAAGTTAGGGACCGACCTCAAAGTGAGGGAATCAGAAGTTAGGGACTGATTCTGAAACGAGAATTTAAAGTTAAGGATCAATCTCAAAAAGAGCATCGGGAATTTAAGGACCGACCTCAAAAGGAAAGGATTCAGAAGTTAAGGACTGATTCCAAAATGAGAATTTGTCGGAGGTTAAGGACCGGCCTCAAAAGTAGTGAATCAGAAGTCAGGGACTGATTCCAAAAATGAGAATTGAAAGTTTAGGATCATTCTCAAAAGGAGGATTGGAAGTTAAGGACCGACCTCAAAAGGAAAGGAATCAGAAGTGAAGGACTGATTCCAAAATGAGAATTGAAAGTTCAGAATCAATCTCAAAATGAGGATCGAAAGTGAAGGACCGACCTCCAAAGGAAAGGAATCAGAAGTTAAGGACTGATTCCAAAATGAGAATTGAAAGTTAAGGATCAATCTCAAAAGGGAGTCTGAAGTTAAGGACCAACCTTGAAAAGATTGAATTAGAAGTTAGGGACTAATTCCAAAAAAGAGAATTGAAAGTTAAAGATCAATCTGAAAAGAGTGTCGGAGGTTAAGGACTGACCTCGAAGGAAGTGAATCAGAAGTTAGAGACTGATTCAAAAATGAGATTTGAAAGTTAATGATCAATCTCAAAAGAGAGTCAGAAGTTAAGGACCGACCTCAAAAGGAAAGAATCAAAAGTTAGGGACTGATTCCAAAACGAGAATTAAAATTTAGGTATCAATCTCAAAAAAAGGATCAGAAGTTAGGGACCGACCTCAAAGGGAGGGAATCAGAAGTTAGGGACTGATTCCGAAATGAGAATTGAAATTTAGGGACCAATCTCAAAAAGAGGAGAAGTTAAGGACTGATTCCAAAATGAGAATTTAAAGTTAATGATCAATCTCAAAAGAGTGTCGGAGCTTAAGGACCGACCTCCAAAGGAGTAAATATGAAGTTAGGGACTGATTCTAAAAATGAGAATTGAAAGTTCAAGATCAACCTCAAAAGGAGGATCAGAAGTTAAGGACCGACCATGAAAGGATAGGAATCAGAAGTTAAGGACTGATTCCAACATGAGAATTGAAAGTTCAGGATCAATCTCAAAAGAGAGTTGGAAGTTAAGGACCGACCTCAAAAGGAGAGGAATTAGAAGTTAAGGACTGATTCCAAGATTAGATTTGAAATTTACAAAGAGTTTGAGGTGTTGAACCCATGAATATGTGTCATGTGAAAAGGTTGACATTGTTGAAGAAAATTTGTGAAATTTTTGAGAGGTTTTGTACAGAAAGTGAAATTCCATAGTGCAGACAAAGATAGTCGTGCTGCATGAGCAAAGAGCAAGAGACATCAAAATCAAGAGAATCCACTCAAAAGATTTATTTTCTTTTCTTATTTTTTTTATCACATTTGATTATCAAAATAGGTTTTCAAAAATTGATTTTAGTTGGTCTATTTTCTAAAGAGAGTTGTTTTGTTGTTTGTTTGTTTGTT
>NW_018229115.1:5856-16004 GCF_001263595.1 Phalaenopsis equestris
TATTATCGTCAACTTTTTGTTGATGTTTTGTTCTTTGTTCATTGTAGTTTCGAACTAACGTGTGGTTCATGACTTTTATCCATCGCACAAAAAAGGTAATTGACAAAACAATAAATTTCTGAAAGATACTTCATTGATCTGTTTTAATAAATGTTACAGATCCAGCGTAGTCCAACACATCCAAAAGTACAATATGCTAACTGCATCAAAGTACATTCAAAATATCTCATGCCAAGTACACATCATAGGCTGAGCATGTCTGATACATATCATATCTGCTGTAATGTAGCATAGTAAAACAGAAAGGAATTCTCTGAATGTCTGTTCCTGGTGTGACAAGCTCCTGATCGAGCAGACCTTCTAAGCCAAGCTCCAGGACAAGAATTTCCTTTGTCGAAAGGTCACAGACACCTTACAGTGTCGCACCCCTGGAATGCAGTGTTTGGCGACGTCCACCCCGTTCCCTTTAAGGAATAGCACTGAACCAACAGGTAGTAGAATTTCTACAGCTCCTCTGAAATCACCAGGGCCAATGATGTTAATTTATTTCCCAAATAGGATGTTGCTTTTGCTCATGAATGAGACCATGCAGAAGGGCCTCACAAAGTCATGATGATCAATATGTGGTGGAATGCGATCACCCTCGTAGATGTTGATAATACAGTTGTTGGAAATGCAGTTAGTGGGTAATATACTCCATTTGACCATTCTTTTAATCATCCATTTTATCATTGGAGGTAGTGGATCCACCTGATCGTGTCTAAGAATCCCAGGAGGAATTCCTTGTCTGTCATTGGTAAAGTTGTAGCAGCAACCACAATGGATAGTAATCCTTCCCTTTCCTCGCATCCATTTTATTGGCTCGAAATAGGTTCTTTCCATAAACAGACATGCACGATCTCTATCAAAAATGCAGTCTAGAATGTTTCGTTCATCAGTTTTTGAGAAGACCCTGGTGTACAATTCCAAACCTTCTAATATGTTGATGAACCTCCCATGTATTTCTTCGTAGAATTCAAAGTCCCTTTTGTTCACTTTGCTTATTCTAGAATATTCTGCCGTGCTTATGATCGGCGGCTGTCGAGGAAGTTCCCTTATTTAAATGGCGGCAGGAACCCAAGCTGGTGTTATTTTTGTTTGCAGAGGAATGTATGATTCTACATCTGACGAGACGTATGGATCTGTACCCCACGAAACATATGGCTCTGCATCCATCGGGACATAAGGCCTGCATCCATTGGGTAATCGGCGGTCTGAGATCCATCATCAGTAGATGCATACTCCTCTAAGTTGTTGTAGTGTTGTAAGTGTAGGACATTACAATCCAGGCATTCCATGAATGCCTTTGTAGCTGATGCTCTTGTAGGTATTTCGGTGTTGCAGGTCGGACAAACCGTGCAAAGAACATCTAAAGCTGGTAGTATTTTCGGCTTTATAATAAATTTGGACTCATCATCAGTAGCGGGCAAGCTGGAAGAAGTTCCTTTTATGCTCAGATCATAAATATTCCCCTCAGGGATAGGAGTGTGTAAGTTTTCTGCCTCCTTTTGGCGTCTTCTCTCCTCTTGTAAGAAATCCCTCTATTTTTGGCGGCTAGCATTTCTGCGCTGAGTTCTTTGTAGTGGAGCATTCGATAGCCATTCATTATTAGCAGCGACTAGACCCCCAATCGGCGTAGCTATCATGGATGGTAGGCGACTGGGCGCCTCCATTGGGTCTTGTTGTACTATCACATTCTTTCCTTTCAGTGATGAATTGTCTTTGGTGCTCAATCTTAGTAGTGAGGGCAGACCTTCCTTTTTCCGTCGGCTGACGACATCCATTAGGGGCCCTTCATAATCCATGTAGACTTGACTAAATTCCATGTCAAATTCTATAGTGTCGCCTTACAGTGTAATCTCCTTGTTGAGTGTGAGGTTCCAGCCATCTTTAAAGGCAAAGATCAGCCTCTGGCTTGACATTCCTCTACAGGCGATAGGAAAAATGTCAGTGAGCTGAAACTTAGCGTGAACAAGAACAAAACAAAGTATTAACTTAAGGAAAATTTTTAGTTTTATTTTGGTGAGAAAATTATTTATTTATGTGTGTATTTTGTTTAATTTAATAAAATACCAAATTTAATTTAGTAAAATACCAAATTTAAAAGTAGAAAAGAGGAAATTTGAAAATCTCACAAACAATCTGCTTGTACTTCTTTGATAATATTTTGTGCTTCAGCTTTGCTTAAACACCTCAGCTACATCTAGTCGAATGATCTTCTGTAGAGGATGTCACCCACTAGAGCATACGACATAACTCTTTTTGTAATGTGATGTGCTTTAGACCTGTCTTTTGGTAGCTTTCCAGTATTGAAACATTCTATTAATTGCTTGTGCCAATCTTCGTTGATGTCTGCAACTGCAATCAACATTTGTTCTTCTTTTTTTAGCTTGTGTAGAGTTTCAAGGTCGATCCGACACAGGACTTGTCTTCCTTGTACTGTGATTTCAATGGAATCCTCTGGGGGACACGCCAGCTCCTTAGCGAGTTTTGCTAGAGCGTCGGCATGAGCATTATCTCCCCGTGGAATCTGGTAGAAAGTCACATTGAGGATCTGCTCTAGCAGCTTCATCGTGTACTGATGGTATTCTGCTAGTCTTGGTTTTAGAATCTTGTATTGTCCGGTGACTTGTTGAATGACAAGTTGTGAGTCACCCTAGATGGCAATGTTTGTTATATCCATTGAGATTGTCAACTCTAATTTGGAAATTAAAGCTTCATATTCTAATTTGCTATTGGTACATGGCTCTGTCAGGTGGTATGAGAAACTCGACACACCCTTATCTGGCGTGATAAAGATCAAACCAATACCTGCTTTGCCTGGTATAACTGTGCCTGATCCTTTGTCTTTCCTGATTGATGAAGTGCTGTCGAAGTACATCTCCCAGCGTTGTGCGCTGGAGAATTCCATTTGTAGTATCTGCTTATCTGGTAGTTCATCATTAAGAATGGACCCAGCTGGCAGTGGGTGTGCAACGAGAAAGTCTGCTAGAATCTGTCCCTTGATAGCACAGAGGGGAATAAAAGTTATATCAAATTGCAATAAGATCATTGACCATCTTGCTAGACATTCGAAGAGTGTTGGTCGGGTCATCAAATATTGCAACGGATTAACTTTTTGAAGTTAGGGTAATCTTATGAGAAATCATGTAATGTCTAAGCTTTTGTAATTTCCCTGGGATAGGGGCTGCCAAAACAGGAAGTGTCATTAAATATTGTTTAACGTCCTCGAAGGCCCGCTACAAAGGCCCGGTAGGATATCTCTTCGCAAAAAAATCTGGCATCCTTTTTAATTAATGCCGAGAAAGGCTCACACCTGCCTGAGAGATTAGAAATAAAGCGTCTTAGATATGCCAACTTTCCTTGGAAGCAATGCAGTTGTTTCGAGGTTTTGGGAGGAGGCATTTCCAAGATAGCTTTAATCTTATCCGGGTCGATCTCGCATCCCTGAAACTTCCCAGAGTTAATGCCAAATGTGCACTTTAAGGGATTCATTTTAAGGTCATATCATCGTAACCATTCAAACACGATCCTCAAATCATGCAAATGGTTTATTTTTCATTTGCTTTTGATGACCAAATCATCCACATAACATTCTACTTGATTGTGAATTGGTCTCCAAAAATCTTTATCATTGCATGTTGATATGTTGCTCCAGCGTTCTTTAGGTCAAACGACATTACTGTGTAGTAAAAGAACCCAATCGATGTTTTGAAGGCTATAAGCGCTGCATCCTCGGGGGTCATCTTGATCTGGTTATATCCTGACAATCTGTCTATGAAGGAGAAGGTTTCATGTGTAGAAGCGATATCCACCATCATTTTTGGGATCGGTAATGAGAATTCGTCTTTTGAACACACTTTGTTTAAATCTCTAAACTCGCACAAACACAGATTTGTCCATTTTTCTTCTTGACTAGGACAATGTTAGCTAACCATGTGAAGTATTGCTCTTCTTTCACAAAGTTAGCGTCTTTTAATTTCTTCACCTCGGTGATGAGTTGCTGCTTTATTTCGAGACACATTATTCTAGGAGCTTGTTTTACTGGGGTCATATCTTTGTCTACCCCAAGTTTATGAACTGCAACTTGTACCAACAATCCTGGCATTTCATCATAACTCCATGTGAAGTAATCTTTGATGCAATTTTTAAATTCTGTTAACAATTTGATCAATTTTAAAGATTCTTCGTTGTTGAGTAGAGAACTTATAAATGTAGGTCGGGGTTCCCGAGGCTAATTTCCCTCAATTCATCAACGATTGACTTGATTTCTTCTTCAAATTCTAGTGGAGCATCATCAGTTGATCAGTAGAGTCATCCTCTATGTCTGTTGATTCACTAGTAATAACCATGCCAAATTCTGAATCATCGATTGGTCCGATTATACCAAATTCGAGACCCTTTTTTGAGTTTGGAGTTCAACCTTTAATATTCCATAATTTTTCAAAAAGTTGAAATTTATTTTTTGGCATTTGTTCTGGTAAGTGTCCCTGTTGAATTAACTTTTGTACATAAGGTGAAAAGTAACCAAAAGCAATTCCATTAATTCATTAGGATCATCATCTAAGTTTACATGATTTTCAAGATCAGTAGAGGTAGAAGCACGATAAAACTTAATCGGCTTTAAACCAACACTACAGACTTCCTTGACCTCTAAACTCTCGACCTTTTGAGGGAGGATCGGAGTAAGGGTCATAGCATTCACATAGTGATTTATCCGATCATACATTGTCTCATATTCACTTTTCTCTGAATCTTCTAAGGATATCTCATAATGAGATTTCTTATATTTTGTCATCATTATTTCATCTTCGGAACTGTCTTCATCACCAATGTTGATGGTTGACCTAATTTGTTCAACAATTAAGTTGGTTCTTCCTCGTCCACGTTACCGGCCTCGATCTTGAGTGCGCAAATGAAAAGAACCTCGACCAGCTTGTTGCAAAAGAGTGGTGGAAGATTGTTGAAGTGGAGTTGAATGGCTTCCTCTTTGTGACTTTCCTGAATCTTCATTTTTGTTTGTGACAATTTTGCGAGAGAAGACAATTTTCTTTTTAGGCGCATAATAGGCAGCATCTTCATGAATAACAACTCATTTGTAGATCCCCCTTTAATGCAGTGTTCTTGTCCTTCTTTGTAGTACTTGATGCATTGATGTAGAGATGGTGGAACCATGTTGTGTTCATGAATCCATGGTCGACCTAGTAGAGCGTTGAAAGAGGTCTCATCATCGATGATATGAAATTTAGTAGTTGTTTCAAGTTCTCTAACCTTCATAAGCAATGTAATCGATCTCAGAGTTCTCTCTCCCTTTTAGTTGAATCCTCTTAGCATCATTTTATCGGTCGTAAGCTCTTGAGCTTAAAATTCCAAATAGGCCAATGTCTATAGACTCATCAAGTTGAGTGATGCTCCAGGATCTACTAAAACTCTGGACAACACAAATCCGCCGATGTTAACGGAGATATACAAATCTTTATCTATGAAGGTTACCCCAGGCTGTTCTTTCAACAAAAAAACTTCATCTGTAACCAGAGTCTCTCTCATCTCCTTTGATAAGATCAGAGCATCGTAGATGCTTAATCAGGTCGGCAACTTCCTAAGATAAGCTAGTACACTGTACTCCACTTTGTATGGTCCTCTTCTTTTCTCTTGGTTGTGTGGTTCTTCCACTGGTGGATGTGGAGGTAGTTCTTCTCGAGTTATTATCTGTTTTCCTTTATCTGTCGGAGCTATTCTTGGGGGTAGCACTTTCCCGCTCCTTAAGTTCACTTCTGTGATTTCTTCTTTTTGTGTTATCATTGTTGAATCTTCCAGTGCTTCTTCTTTTTCGGAAAGATCTAGGTTGATGGCTAGTGGTGCACCGTGGTGCTCGAGGACTGGTTCCTCACTCCCGGCGCGGTCGTAAGTAGTATTGCTAATGTCTTCTTCGGTCTTGTTAATGAGTTCATCGGACTCAAGTACAATTTGAGGATCATTTTGGGAATTGAGATCAAATCTAGATTGGTTATAATTGATTACGTGATCACTAGAAAGAGTTAAAACGTAGCCGAAATCACAATGATTATATTCATAAGACCCCAAAGGGGCAAAAAGATAGCAAAAAGATAATCATAAAAAGTGAGGGGTTCGAGGATTTTCTTCCCCAAATTCAAGACAACTAATCTAGTAGAGGCAGCCCCTATCCTACCCCCCGTGCTATCAATCTTTATATTAGTGTTCTTATTTTCTTTTGTCTTTGACGATGACGGCTCTTGTGGCGAAATCTTCATCTCGGGCTTGACAGACTGAAGGCTCTAATCACAAGCTTGTTTTGATGCATTCTGGATTTGGTTAAATATTTTCATGGATGATTTGCTCCAAACTGCACTCCATCCATCTTTTCCATTATGTGCGGAAGATTGTTTCGATGAATCCTGGATTTGGTTTAGGACCCTCTTGAGCTTGTTCCATGTCGTACTCCATCCATCTTCTCCAGTATATGGATCAATCAGAGAGATTGGTTCAGCTGAAATCATATTTATAGAACCTTTTTCATGTTCTTTCAAAAATTCTTTTGGGATTATTATCCTTATTTAAGATTTTTCATGAGCCAATCCTTAAAGATGAAGCACTCTTCTATTGTGTTCCACAACAACCTGTGATATGGGCAGTAATTGGGTTCATCTTTCTTATCAACCTATTTGAGCTTCTTTGAATCTGGAGATCTGGTAATCTGAATTCAAGCTTCTTCATCAGACTTCTGAACATCTTAGATACAACTTCATCTTTGAAAGAATACACCATTTTATGTCGTTTTGCCAAAGATATCCTCTTATTCTCTGTTCGAGGTGATCCTCCTTGAGGCGGTCACTGGTTGCTATATTTTTGAGGATGCTGTGATGAAGGTTGGCGCGGATTAAGATTGATGAGGATCTTTTGCATATATCTTCATTAGCTATTTTCCTTTGTCGACAGTTGCTACTATTCATGACTTCTTCTCAAACACTCTGGTTGATTTGGACTTCTCGTGTGAATCCATATGTTTAATTTCTTCTTGAAGACTATTGGCTTTACTAAGTAGCTTCTCAAAGAATTTGATGGTGAGTACCTTGAGCATAAAAGCCACTGGCCCATGAATGCTTTTGAGTAAAATCTTAATCGCATGATGTTCCTGTAGCTGAGGTTCACACTTCATGCTAAGGTTTCTCCACCTCAAAATGTAATCCACCAAAGTCTCGCTGGGCTTTTTCTTTTCCATCACGAGTTCTCCTATAGAGACATGGTGTTGTGCTCTGGTAAATCTCTTCATGAGGCAAATTTTTTAACTAACCCATTGGTCAAATCAGCATACTAATCAAAACCAATCTCTGACAGGTTGCTGACAAACTGTTGGAGGAGTAAAGCTTCTCTATTTCTTGTGTTGCCACAAGTGGCTCGAAAGTGTGTATATGCTGTCTGGGATTTCTAGTCCCATCAAATATCTTAAAGTTTGGGGATACAAAACCCTTAGGGAAGGGTATGACATCAAATTCTTTCAGGTAAGGTCTACCCTTTAAAATCAATGCACCACCCTTGGATTGAGTTAAGGCCTCCCGAACTTGCTCGACCATTTGCTTAAATTCTTTCTCTGGTATGGCGCCTGATGGGGAATCCTTTATATGTTGCTCATCTTTGTTTGCTGAGGCAAATTCTCTTCTTTCATCCATGATATGTATGATTTTTAGTTGGTTGATCTCCGAAGAGTCTAGTTGCGGTGCTTGTGATTGCCCTTGAATGGTGGCCATGGCGGTCATGGCTGCGGCCATCTCTTCTATTCTTTTCTCCAGTTTGCTAACTTGCTCATCCCTTAGGAGGATAGCCCTACGCAGCTCATCTATGCCGTTCTCTTCAATGAGAGATTGAGCCTCACGCACAGATGTAGCGGCTCTGTTTTCAATAACATGTACATCCATGAAATCTTCTTCGAGGTAATCATTGTAATCAAAATCTTAATTATTGTCTTTGATGAAAACTCCGTGTGAGATTTTAAAATTTTTCTTCGATCATTGATACTTTGATTGTTCTAAGATTTGGAGGACCCTCCTGGACCTCCTCCTCTTGTTGTTCCATGTCGCTGGCAATTGCTGCGACGATGTTAGACACTTAGGACCCTGGCTTCATTCTGTGATCTTGTCCTGCAGGCTTACTAGACTGTATCGGTACAGTGAACTTGGGTATCCACACCTTCTTCTTTGACGGCGATGTCTCAAAACAGAGTGTCCTAGAGGAAACATTGGTATGTTGAGGAAGACTATGCTCCTCATGGTGCAGACCAACTACAGTACCGGTAATTTTTTCATCTTTCCCTTTGGAATTTTAGGAATGTCATTATAGTGTGTGATCGGTAGGATTCTTGGACCCAGTCTTGACTTAACCGATCGACGACCTGTGGTCCTAGTAATGCTAGAATTTGTGGTGATAATAACATTGTCAACTTTTCTTCTTAAGCAGAACCAGATGGGAATACGAGCAGGCAAAGCTTTAGTTGACTTCTGAGATCGTCTGACATATTCGACGTCCTTTAAGATTTCTTTCTTTATGCGAGGGGATACCGCATGTCCCATTCGTTTAAGTAGTTCACTAACTGAACAACCTTCTTTGGCAGCTAACCTTTGAAAGACTGAACTGACTCGAGTGATAGGAGGAGGTTTGTTTCTCTCCACACTCTATCCATGAAGTGACGGTTATGCAACAATAATTTTCTAAATAATCTCATATCCATCGGTATCCATTAAAGGATGGAATCTACTTCCCCGCATAAGTGGATATGTTTCAGGTGAGTAATCCCATCTCATCCTGGTGCGGATCTTCATTAACAGGTATCTCCTCAAGAGCCTGGGCTTTAACGGCCCCCTGAAATCTCCTGCTGGGGTTTCTCCTTTGAGTTCATGTTAATGGTATAGTTCTTGAACTCGATCCAATTTTGAATACTGATGGCAGGACAACTAATCCCTCAGTTGGATCCTCAATGATCATTATTTCTTTCCCTTTAGCAGCAACAGGGATAACAGGCTTGGTAGGTGCCATAGTGGCAATAGTAGTTTTGGCTTCTTATAAGAAGGGAAGTCTCGAAGACAGTTCAGGTTGAATTCGACATACAACTCCTAAATTTTTGGAGTGGTGACCTTCATTATGCGAATGGAGCCTTCCCGAGGATAACCTCTAGGTCTTCAAATCTGGCTCTAAACTTAATGGTAGGAGCAACATTGCGGGCTTCATGGCTTGCCAACAAGTTGTAAGAAAAAGTCAGCGTTGGGAAGGCCATTGCAGCAGCTTTAAAACAGAAAACTTTAGTTATATGGCCAAAACCTTGTAATCTTAGTAGAAGTACTTAACAACAACTTTATATATGCTTAAAAATACAAGAATTTGATACTTCTGCTAGAAGATTTAAATCCCCGGCAACGGTGCCAAAAACTTGACAATGGTTATATATTTGATAAAGATGTGTATAAAATATTCAATAATTGCAAATTCACACTTATCAACGCAAGTATACATATCACTCAAGTAATACAGGGCTCTCATGGAGTCCTGGATATCGATCCTATAGAGAGTAATATTAGAAGCTACAAATTAAGATTTAAAAAATAAATACTTAATCACAATAATATAGTTCAAATTGTATATTTGTCACTAATAGACAATTGAAAAAAAAATGTAATTTTAATAAACTCTTAATTAACTAATTCTACTAGTAAAGTTTATAATGCAAAGTTCAATATATAAGAGAACATCATTCTCCTTTTCAAGAAATTTAAGTGAATGGATAAAGTGAATCAGTTCAAATTACATTGTGCCAAATAGGAACATAACTATTCTTTATCCTTTGGACCAGATATAAAGAACATTGACTAATCCTATGCTTGCTTACTGAATTTGTGGCTAAGCTGGGAGGATACCGGCTCTCACTTCAGAGCTCCCACATTCCCCTCGTCTGAGGGCTAACATCTACACTTCAGCACCCAAACAATAGGACGGAATTAAAGATTTTAGTCGGTTACTCTAAGATCTCCAATTCTACACCCGATAATTTTTATTTCCCTATTTATTTGCACCCAACTTTCAAGGACTTTGACCTCCCTAAA
>NW_018229115.1:16140-20039 GCF_001263595.1 Phalaenopsis equestris
CTCAACCAATTCAAATCACCATTTCACAAAATCTCAAGACAAGGAGAAAGACAGAGAAAACAACTTAGAACTCATGGAGAAGATATGACAAAACTTGGAATTTATATATAAAAGTAAAGTCTTATAAACTTCAATAATTTAATACCACTTCTCTCTAATTCCTCTCCAAGCAAACTCCTCAAAGTTCCTTTGAATCTCTTCCTTTCTTTACAGCACACAGAATTCTCCTTCGAAGCAACAAGGAGGAAGAAATCTCTCACTTTCCTTCCACTCTTACAATCTCTCAAAGAATTACTCACAATACTAACCCTAAAGTACACTCTCTATACTCTAATGGGCACCACAAACAACAAAGATGCAGCAGACACCACGTGGACACCCCATGGACACGTTTTTTGACCCCCAAAATGTTTCTCTTAAAGTTGTAGAAGAGTTTTCAAGAGTTGCCTAAGCATCCCTTCAAAAATCGTCCACATTCAATGCATCTATTGAGAGAACTGACACGCTCACCGTTGACAGCCTTCTATAATATTTGATTTCTGATATCTCGGGAAAAACCCGTCGTTGGCGCCGTAGAGCTCGCCGTCGGCGCCTAAGTTCAAATCTTCATATTTTGGTCCTTTTTGCTCCAAATTTGCTCCTTTTTGCATCTTTTTGCTCCAATGACCATAACTCAACATACCTGCAACAAAACATCAAAAATAGCTAATAATCTTAATCTACAAAATTAATTTTCCTTACAAAAATATTCCTTTAAATCTACCATAATATTTAAATATCTACAAAATATAGTTATCTGAATTAAATTCACTACAGAAAATTATATTAATAATTTTTGAAAATTTTTCAGTTGAGAACATATAATAGTTAATCTTTCTATTCCCTCCCCTAAACTTAAATTTTCCAACATGAAATGATACAGGTGGAAAGAAAAATTATAAATATAAATCATACCTCAGAACTTTAGGCATTTTCATCATTTTGAACTAGTCTGTAATATTAGAAGCTTTCTATACATATACATCATTAGAGAATTTGTTGGGTAATGAAATTTTGAAATAAGTACAAAACTAAACATTATACAAACACTATATTTCACTAACACATCACAATACTAAATAAAAACAATTACAAATACATCACAATGCAAAAAAAATCACATCACATTACAATTTTACAAAGTTTTAATCAAAGTATATTATAACTACACATGCAAATTTCAAACTACAACACTAAACAGTTACAACAATAATTAAAAATTATCTAACTGCAAACATAAAATAAAATATAGAATAAAGTGTAAGTATAAACAAACATACATCTATCTCTATCACAAAATCACAAACGAAAAGTACATCAATCACTATCATATATCAAAATCCCATACTATATCATCGTCTCCCTGGTCAGCAGTTGGATTGGGTTGATACTGAGTATAACGGGGGCATTCAGGACAAGCAACACAGGCTCAGTAGTAAGCTAACTAGAAGTCAGAATGCCTCTGTAGGTACTCACTATCATAATCATGTTTACGTTCTAATCCCCCAATTCTTTCATTTATTTTCTCTATATTCTCAAATTTTTTCGGATCTTCTCAATGTGGAAGAAATTCAAGGTGAAAATCAAATATTTTTAGGTTGGAGTGAAGCACTTACCAAGAGATGATAAAATTCGGTGTCTAAATGCTTTGAAATCGCCCCAAATCCAAGATCTGCAAGCCCAAAATCAAAATTTTTATTTTTTAAGAGGAAGGGGACGATGAATAATGGCGGTTGACTGGTTAAAATCACGGTTAAAAGTATTTTTTTCAGGATCTCACCGTCGGCTGGATTGTCAGCGCCGTCGGCGAGATCTATTGAATTAAATAGCATAAGTCTCGGGAAAAATCCGTCGTCGGCGGAGTCGATGGCACCGTCGGCGAGATTTTCAAAATTGGTTCAATTTACGGATTTTTGTAATTTTGATCAATTTCAAGCCTCGTCGACATCCGTTCAATCATTCTAGACATAAGTTTTAAGTGATTAAATAATGTACTAACACAAATAAATATTCACAACACAAAACATCACAATTATATATAAAATCTAAGGGTTACAATACACGTTATACATCAGTTTGGTATTTTCTCAACCTTAATACATCAATTCAGCGTCACAATCCAAAGCACAACACTCTAAACGCTGAAAACAAACATTCTATGCTCAATCTCAACTATACTGAGATCTAAAAGAAATTGAAAGTGACGCAAACACATAAGTTCAAATCAAATCACACACATAGACATATAGGTAGTAAAGTAAATCTACTACTCCTCCAATTCACTACTTATTTCTCCTCTGATATCGCCCATTGATTGAACATGAACAAAGAGGTTATAGAAGGGTCAGTATGGGAATTCTTCAGTATAGTCCTCTTCTATCAATCATATCTTTCTCATCAATCGTATCAAACTTCTTTCAATATGTCCAGAGTGATCATGATGCTCTTTCATCCTCTAGTGTAGATGATAAAAAAATCAGATATATTGTTAATTATATTCATAACATTCTGTACCTCTTTCTCCAGTTTCTTGATTCTACGTAGGATCATTAGTGTCTTGTCCAGAATTAGAGGCTGAATAGATAGTGAATTTTGAGACGATTGATCCACAATAATAGTCATATCATTCTCATCTTCATTGGCTGGGGGAGTTTCATTGGCTGGGAACTTCTCTGTTAGGTCTAAAGGCTTCCAAGGTAGAAGTAACTATTCCTAATTCTCATAGGATACTTGGAATTGACTGTAGAGTAAAAAAGATTGTTGAAGGATGTCCAAGCCCATAAGTTGATCCATGAAAGATCAGGCCCAAAACAGACTTCATGATTATCGATCCAATGTCAATCGACAGTCCCATTTGAATACAATAATTAAGAACAACACTTTCTTTAGTAACTTTACCAACCTTCATTGTCGGTAATAGTTTTGCAAAAATGAAGAAGTGCCAGTGTTTAGAAACGGGGTTTAGAAGTGTAGCAGAGAAACTAATATACATTTTTTCTCTCATTTCCCAGTCTTCAGTCTCGTCCGTCAAATATTGGTAGATCTCATTCTAGTCTTCAGTCTCGTTCGCCAAATATTGGTAGATCTCATTCATCAGATTTCTTATTAGGATGAAGTTGGAATAATGGCAGACAGGAACATTCTCTATCATATATAACTCATTAATCCGTGTAGGAGTAAAAGTTATCCATCTACCTTGCACATAGACGACTCCCTGGTTGATTTCATGCAAATTAGCATAAAACTCCTTCACATCACATGAACGACAACGGCGGCTGTAGTGTAGCACAACACTTCCCATCGTCTTCGCACAATCATCTCTTTAATTACTATCAAAGGATTGTTCAATCCTCGATTCACGAATCCTCTTCTTTAATTAATCTCCTTTTTGTCAGCACTTTATCGAAGATTCATTGCGCCTCAGAACTAATGAACTTTCTCCGGTTGAACACTCAAAATCTAAGGTTTTCAGTGGGATTGGAAGCCATAGGGATGAATTTGGTGGAGTTTCAATTCGTTTTTGGGTAATATGAATTTAAGAACCAAGTTTCAAACTTAAGAACAAAATTTGGAAGTTTATATGGAGTAATTCCCACCTAAAATTGCCAAAAACCATCATTTCAAACTTTGAAAACTGTCATCCCACCGTTCTCTGCCGTCGGCGCATCGATGGTGTCGTCGGCGAGCCTTTAGAATTAATTTTCTGGACTCTCTAGAAAAACCCAACATCAGAAAAACCCACCATCAGCGCCCAAGGCAAAAATTTCACAGTTTCGCTCTGGTTCGAACGTTCCAATTTTCTCTATGGATCTAATTTTTATGATGATTCAAGGGTAAATATGAGTAGTAGAGTTCAATAC
>NW_018229115.1:20078-20851 GCF_001263595.1 Phalaenopsis equestris
TAAAGATAACTATGGGTTGCCTCCCATAAAGCGCTTGGTTTAACGTTGTCAACCCGACCTATTCATATATTATTCAGGTTGACTGACCATTAAAACCGCTTTAAAATTTGGTTTTTTACCCTCAAAATACAACTTTAATCTATGTCCATTTACTTTAAATCTATCCCCAGTCTTTTGATCTTCAATTTTAACAACTCCGTAAGTATAAACTTGAGTCACAGTAAAGGGTCCTAACTAATGAGACTTCAATTTCCCAGGGAATAACTTCAGCCTTGTATTGTAAAGTAACACTTCTTGTCTTGGTTCAAAGTTTTTCTGGTTAATCTTTTGATTATGCCATAACTTTAGTTTCTCCTTATAAATTCTGTCGTTATCATAAGATTCATTTCTTAATTCTTCCAATTCATTCATTTGTAACAATCTCTTCTCACCAGCATCTTTCAAATTATAATTGAATTCTTTAATCACCCAATATGCTTTATGCTCCAATTCTATTGGTAAGTGACAAGTCTTTCTAAAACCAGTCTGTAAGTAGTCATTCTAATAGGAGTTTTATAAGCAGTCCTGTAAGCCCACAATGTGGTATCCAATCTAGTGGACCAATCTACTCTACTAGGGTTTACAATCTTTTCAAGTATTTATTTAATTTCTCTATTAGAAACTTCTGCTAACCCACTGGTTTGAGGATGATACGCAGTAGAGATTCTATGAATAATATTAAACTTTTTTGCCAATCTCTGAATATATTTATTCCTAAAATGGGATCCTCCGTC